>NC_039367.1:155808076-156008186 GCF_003573695.1 Papaver somniferum
TTAAAAAAAAAAAGAGAGAGAGAATTTTTTTTTTTTAGAGACCTTCCATTTTTTGTAATTATTATTTTTTTTTATTTCTTTTCTTTTGCACTTTATTTGGACTTTGGACTTGGACAATTATTTTATTTTTTTTAAACCCTAAGGAAGGGTACATTAAATATAAAAATGTTTGCAGGGAAGGACGACGATTACAATATCGTCTTCATAGGAGTCGACTTCAGCGGTTCTGCGCCCGTCTGGTACGGGAGGTAAGCTTTCTAAACACCCGCGAATCCCCTGTCAGCGGGTTTATTGTATGCCTTAAGGTGAATATATGCTGAGGATTTGAATACGGTTGTTTTAATTTCCCAGTAAAGGGAAAGGCCTGGACAAATTAAGATAAGGACTCGGATTTCATCACCGTCTCCTTCTTGCCCGCTTTAGGAAAACGAAACCAAACGCGAACCTAAGCTTAAAATTTTGACTAGAACGAGACCTATAGGATAAAGAGCTTAGTAGGAAAGTCGTTCGAAAAATATTGGTTACTCTTTTAGCATACTTCGAAGTTCATGATGGTTTCTGTGAGTTGAATGCGTGACTGCGCCACCTTGTGATAGCGGTGAGGCCTTGGGTATCAAAGATTCACTGAGCTTCCCTCGCCTCAATTCAACTTACTTTGACTCGGATTGATTCCAGAGGGGTTTGCTTAAATTGTAACGAATTCCCTTTCGAAGGATTAGAAGCTGGTCTAGAAAAAATCTAAGTGGAGCCATCATGCTTTTTGTTTGCTAAGGTTTGATTTGGTCGATTCAGCCTTGTTTGTGATTGTGTAGAATTCCCTTGCAATTAAGAATGTCGAACTGGTATGATAGAATCCAATACAATGATTATCGACCTGAATTTGAATATGGACATCATCCTTTCTATGACCATGTTGGGAATAGTGGTTGGGAACGCCATCCTTTGGAAGGATATGGGTCATACCCTGGGGAGCCCAATTACTATCCACACATGCATCAGTCTTACGAGCAAGAAGATTATAGTACTAGTTCTTCGTCTCTAGAGGATACAATCAAACTATTGAAAAGTAGTCCTTTTTATGATCCCTATGTTCCTATTCCTCCTTTAGAAGAGTCCCTCAGGAAGTTAGCTGAGTCGACGCGTAAGTTAGCTGAGATGAAAGAAATACAATAATGAGTGAACCTTCTTTAGAACACAACCTCAAGCGGATAGCTGAGACGAACGAAAGAATTGCTCGAAATTACTTGAATTGCCAATATAGTGTATCCAATAATACCCTTGAGAATGAAGATAGTTATTTACATAATCAAGATAACAAGGTTAGAATTGGTAGTACTACTTGTTTTGATGAGGTTCGATCTTTTTCATGTTATTATGATGAGGATAGTGTTGATGGAGAATCATACTTATGTAGGAATAGTGATCAGGAAATGGTTACTCCAATTGAGCTTTACAATGATAATATTATTTCTAGTTCAAATCCAAATAATTTTAATAATTTTTCACCTATTCAAAAGGACGAGGATTTGACTAGAGATACCCTCGTTTTAGATGATGTAGTATTTCCTGTCTACGAAGCCGATGATAGTTTTGAGGAACGAGTTTATTCGGAGAATATTGTTTTGGAGTCTAGAAATTTAGAAACATTATACTTAGAAAAAGAAAATGAACTCGTAGAAATGAGTGAGGATGAACCCGACTTAGAAGAATCAATTGACCATTTTCAGGAATCCGATGACCTAGAAATTAGGGAAGTTGTGACTAGTCTTTCTAGAGACACAGAAAACTCTAAGTTTGGGGGTGATTATCAGTCTCCGTGTGCTTTAACTCTTAGAAATTTCCCTCGTGTAGGACTTGACATTTTTGCCTCAACCATCTTACAAGATTATCTTCGTACACTTTTTCCTGAACCTAATAATGTTCAGGAAGAAGTTCAGTTGTTAGAAACCCATCCTCTGGTTGATGTGGTTTACCTAGGCTGTGATACCAAGATTGATTTTGTTTTCCCACCAAAAACTTTTAATCCAATTGTGGGAACGTTTGAATTTCAGATGTGTCGGTTATTAAGTTTTGAGACTAAACCTAATTACTTTAGGATATTAGGGTCGACACATTTTCTTAAGAATGACCATCATTGTGGTCAACTTTGTGAGTCAAATCTAATTGACTTAGAGGATCCCCAATTATTCAGGTTGTTGTTATGTGCTTCTAAGTTCTTAGTTGAGTTTTTCCAGACTTTAATACCTGAACTGGATCTTAGCTTTGAGGAAATCCAACCGATGAAAACCTTTTACTTAGACCCTTTTATAGATCCTGAACCTGAACCACAACTAGATGTAGTTGTCTTAAGCAAGGGTATGTTCGGTATCTTCTTGGTTTGTTGCAGTTTCCTCTTCTTGTGGGTAACACTTTTTGATCCAGATGACCCACAGTTATTCCGGATACTACTATATGATTCTACGTGGTGACTAATCCTTTCTTGGTCTGGCTGAAGACTTTAACTTAACACTTCTTGGGAGGTAACCCAATATTCATGCGACACGGTAATATCTTTCCTTATCTCTTTTGCTTCATTGGTAACAGTTTCTCCTTGTTCATGCTTTTAATTTCATCTTTAGAACATTGAGGACAATGTTAGATTTAAGTTTGGGGGTAATGGGAGAAAGTTCTTAGTTGCAATAAATAAGCTCCAGAGACTAGAAATTTATACTAATTAAGGTTGACACTAACTAATCTAAGTGGATGGAGCATTTTGGTTGTAGGATTTGAGGAACCACTCTGATTAGATGGAAACATCTAAAGAGTCTATTCATAAAAGCACAGAGCTCAGGTGTTAGAAAAAGAAAACATGGTAGTTTCGCCATATCCTCGTGATGGAAACATCGAAAGAATCCTGATCACTTCTTTTTTTTTTCTTTTTACCATTACTAGGGTGAAATAGAGTGACTGAGATGAAAAAAAATAAAAAAATTGAGACCAGACCACCAGACCAACCGGAATAAATACAATAAAGTCGACCACTGGCACCCTTGTATATGCCAGCTAAGTTGACCTAGAGTTAGGATTATAGACCACTGGTTCCCTTGTATTTGCTAGTGTGTTGATATTAGTCCAGACCAGTATCTCAGTCCATTACGATAGGTTCACCTTAGTCAACATCATCCACATTTTTTTCTACATCCATCTTCTTAATCTATCCATGTGATTGGTTGACTCCGGTTTATGATGTCCAGAAACTATCTGAGTAGAGATCTGTCACTTTATATGAATTTTAGTATGCTTGAATGCAACCTCGTGTACAACAATTGGAATTTCGCATCAGGGTACTTCCTCCTGTAGTCAGTAAGTATGCCAACCAAGGAGATTCTTTAGTGCCTTCCAAGGTTCTGCATAGATAGCTAGGGTCTGGAGTAATGGTTTTGTGGGAACACCTCTGGTAAACCCTCCCGAGATTAACTCGGTTTTATTTATTTTTTATTAGTTATGCCCGAGGACTAGCAAATAATAAGTTTGGAGGTTTGATAGACGCATTTATGTGTCTAATTTGTCCTCAATGTTTCGTATTGTTGGTACTCGTTTTCGTCCTTATTATGGTATTTTGTGTATTTTTAGGTATTTTTGGAAAATAAATATTGTTGGAAAAATCGGCTCGAAAAATCACTCGGAACACCCCCCGAGGACACTTGCTATGCGGAGCCCATATTTGGCTAAGGGGCACCCCAAAAAGGCAGCTGCTATTCGCACCCCAGATCTGGTTAGGGGGACACCATCTTATTCATTTGAAACTTAAAAATTGGCGGGAAAAATGTGGCAGCTCTCTGAGAATGTTTCGATCGAAATTTGTAGATGTTCTAGGTGGACTAAAGGGCTGAAACTTCATGGGTAGTTGTGATATGTCATAAAAGAGCTGGTATGGGTGTTTGTTTCGATCAAATTTGGCTGGAAAATCCATGACAAGGAATCAGGGAAGCCCGTGCATGAGAAGAATAGTTCACAGGTTTTGGAAGATTTATGCATGTTCTTCTCGTGTATGATGACTCTAGCAACACTCTGGACCGTGAAGAAGATAAATGAGGAGATTTTGCAGCTGTGGAAACACGTGAGAAGCTAAAACAGGGAAGAAAATATTCCTAGAATATTTGTTTTCACTGCCGAGTTTAATGAAAATTTGTGAGAGTTATGGCGTGATATTTTGCTGCTCTTGAGTATATATAGGGTGAGGGGATCATAGAGAAGTGAGGGGGAGATATTGGGAGAAGTTTAGAGCACCACAGAGTCAAAAAAAATCGAATTTGCAGAGAGACCACCTGCTGCTGTTGCTGCCATTGAAGAAAACTGAAGAACACGAAGAACGGACCTGCACCAGCAATCGTTTTCCTACAGGAATAACGACTCACACCTGTGGGTCGTACATCAGGAAGATTTATTTGCTACAGCGTTTGCGACACAGCTGCAACAGTCTTATTTTGTCACTGAGGGTCGTAGTTATCTGGTTTGTAACAAATATAATTGTTACAAACCCGGTTTTATTGTATTTCTCATATTCTCATCATTTGTAAACCATTTTTGAGCATCAATGAAATTCTTTGAGAGGTTTTCCAACATGATGAGCGGCTAATTCTCTCGTAACCAAGGCAATGGATGAAGCTATTCGCACATGAACAATGGGTAACTATTTCATTTTCTCTAATATTTAATTATAATTCACTCAATCATTGCTTTTGCAGAGTTCTTAAAAGTTTACATAATTTTCTTCATTAGTTGTGATTCAATTAGATAGGTTATGCTTTGGTTAGATAATCTATGCTTAAGGGATACAATTAATTTTTGAGAATATGTTTGATTATTTGTGGATTAAGAGATAAAGGATTAAAAGGATAATTAGAGTTATGAAATATTTGACATCATTCGTGTGTAATAATGGATTCTAGTGTCTTGGTTACCTCTCGCCCACTTTGTTAATATTTTTGTATATAATTTTATTAAATCTTTAAATTTAATCTTCACAAGTCCGAGAGTTTGAACCTCATTACTACAACAACAATCAAAATTAATATCATTAGCCAAAAGATTAGTACTGTCGATTTTTCAGAAAGAGTTCTGAAAATGCATGGCGTAATATATCACAAAAAAGCATTTGGGTATTGATATGCGATTGTAGTGGGAGTTGAAGCGTAGGCCAACGTGACAACAACAGTGCAAGTCAGTAGGATCAATGGCAAAGCAGTAAGCTAAGTGACGGCATTTAGTACTAGTCATAAAAGCATTGGCAAGGTTAAAGGCCAAGAAAGGTTTGCTGATTTTTGAGAAGGGCTCAGAAGCGTACAAGGCCAGAAAACAAGTATAACGAGTATACTTGGTTGCATTCAACGAGGACGTTGAAAAAATTAGGTGGGGGAGGTCTAGGACAGGGATGAAAGTCCCATATAAGCTAAGAATGGATTTCTTTTGGGTACAAAACTTAATTATGATCCTGTTTAAGAACTCCGTGTTCTGTTTATAGGTGACTACTCAAAATCAATTAAAAGATATGAATGAATAGCATAAAATAAGTCCCATATAATGTAAAAACGATATTACCTTTGGTTTGCCACCAGTGGTAGTACTTTCTGCTCCACCAGTTTCAACAGAAAGTAAAGTGTCTAAGAGGAGCATTGGGAGTTGGTTTTAGAGCATGAGCATGTATCTCCTTATATAAGGGATTATGTAAAGAGATCACGGTAACTAAAGATTGGGTCATTAAAGGCATAATCGTTAATGGTTCCTGTGGAAGTTTGAAAAATCTAGAGCATGAAGCAGCCATCCAGCATCATGAGCTGCATGAATTGGTCGCTGTAGTTGCTATGTTGATCTCGATAGTCGTTATTTGCTTCATCAAGCCAGTCATAAGAAGCAAGGACGTGCTTACCAACCAGATGAAGGGCATCTTTGTAAGACTCAATCGGTTTGTTAGATCTCCTGAGGAAATGGAGTACTCCTCTGTGCTTGTGTTTCTCCATCTGATTCAAGTGATCCTCTCCATGATGGTAGGTATGACAGGGATGCAAGTGGCGCAAAATGATTACGCGTTACAAAGTTGCAGGTCAAGTCAGTGTGCAGCCAGGATGGCGCGACACTGCGTAGACTGTCAAGTGCTAAGAATGGCATAACCCCGCAGGGTCAAAGAAGTGCAAGGGTGACACTACATTGTAAATGCATTTGACTAAGTAATGAAGCTATTGTCTGACACAATGAAGCTTCATTAAGTAGAAGGCAAGATAAAGCCAAAGTTGCAAGATGTGACATGCAACATGCGAGTTGGCATGCGGCATGTTGGCATGTCCGTGGAATTGAGTTGGCCCAAACTCAAAGACGATGCAAGCATGTAGAATAGATCTTTCACGCATGCTGGTATCTGGTAAATACATTTCTTCTCCCAGTGATCCACCTCATTCCGTTTATCCATCTTCTGTAGTTGTTCTTTCACATCAATTACCCATTTACTATTGCGTCTGCTGCTACTGCTTTCATGATAATGCTCAACTTCCTGACTATTAATTCTAGAAAGTGATATCGAGGACAACGACATGCTTGGATGATAAGAACAATGATATCGAGAACGATAAAGACAGGACAATACTAATTCAACAATGAGTGAGGAGCAAAAGGATTAGGAGATAGCAAAAGACTACTGGTTTGTTGAATCGGATTCCCTCTCTTTCTGGCGCTTCTTTAATAAAGTCTCATTCTAATTTCAGGGTTTCTTTAATCGAATCGATTTATTGTAAATTATCATGCTTCTTCAATTATACAATTCAACCTTTCTCCTAAAAAAAAGAGAAAAGAAAAAACCATTCGAAGTGTTTTTTCTTTGTTCTTTCTTTTCCTTCTGAAACGCGAAAATGTAACCATGAATCAGTAAAGTAAATTTGTACTACTTTCCCTTCCGACAGAGGTTTTAACAAAAGAAAAAGCATTGGACCATATTTCCTTCTAGCGCAAACTTCCTGAATCACAAAAACTGGAATATCAGGAGAACATTCCATGCATGCAGTGAACACCAAGACAGTACTTATGATTATGAGCTGGTTCGCAATTTTGGCTGACCCAAGAGACTGACACTTGATCGGTTTAGTACAGTTTGTGGTGATGCTGACTATTTTTAACCAACCCTTTCTTTATGTCATTGTTACACATACTTGTATGAAAACTTCATCCTTCTTGGGAAACTAATTGCAGATCACCTCAAGCTTATTCGCTAATGGAAGATTTTATGGTAGATGTAGGGGCGAAATATCGCACAAAGCAAATCCACAACCCTGCCTCAATTAAGACCACCATTAGCACGAAGAGTATAGAAATTAGGAAAGATTATTCACGCGATAACTAAGAAGACACGTGAAGAGGAGCCACGCGATAAATACAAGGCGACGTTTACCCAAATAAGCACGAAGCAGCAACGCGAGAAGACAATGACATCTCCCCAAAGCCTGGCGAATGAGACAAACTGAAATAAAATCAGCTAACAGAGATTTTGCATGTGATCATCAGTTGTCTTCTACTGATGTATTTTCCTATATAAGGATTTAAATAATGAAGGTTGCTAGAAGAGAATTCGGTCAAGAGAGAGAACCAAGAACACTCACAAAGAAAAGATAGAAGCCATTAAAGTTCATCCCAAGATTTATCTCTTCCATTGTTGTATATAAAATACCTTTGTGATCGTTGTAAGAACCTCATATATTCAATACAAAGTGTTTGAGAAAGATCATACTAGTGTCAAGTGGTGTATAATCTCATTAATGTCTGAGTTGATTCAGATGACTTAGGCTTTTTGTTATTATCATCTCGTTATGAGGCAAATTTCGCACAATGGAAAGAGACAGAGAATATGCTGATAACATTACGAATCAATCTTGATCAAGAGCATGTGTGATTAATGATAGAAAACCGGAACCTAAAAAGGAAACTGCGAGAATACGAACAGGGAATAAAATACGGAGAAAGCTACAAAAGATCCTGTAAAGAACGATACGTTGAAAGGAAAGCAAAGTCAAAAGAGATAGACAAACAACTATGGAGCGAGGTGTATCAACACGAGCGAAAGGGAAGAAAGGTGGGAAGAAGAGCACTATATCAGAATAAACAAGAGGCAAAGATGGCTCAACACGGGAGTCACATCGAAACCATAACAAGGAGAAACCAAGGGGCCGGAAATACGATACAAACTACATGCATGTTAAGAAAAATTTAAGAACCACACGACGAAGCGCTAAGGAGAACCTACAAAGGCAACAACAAAAATAGCCACACTCACTAGTAGAAAAGTGACATTTAGTAACAGTTCAAACTTTTATAAAGTAACAGTTCGTAAAATGCCTGTTACTAAATGTTAGATAGTTAAATAACAGTAACACTTTTCGTAAGAACTGTTACATAATGTCATCAGGTTGTATACTGTAACTGTTATTATAGTAAGTGTTACTATATACCCATGTTACTGTAACATATTTTGTATGTCGACATTACCATTACAATTCTTTAAACCAACTGTTACTATATACCTATGTTACCGTAACATATTTAATATGTCACCGTAGTTGGCATTATCGTAACGTTTTTTAAACTAAATGTTACTATATATCTATGTTACTTCAACATGTTTAATATGTTACCGTAGTTGACATTATCGTGACATTTCTGTAAATTATTTATTTGTATAACTAGTTTTGGGTATCCGGTTCAAAAAAATAACTAGTTATGGACTGACATTAATTTAACATCTTTTGATTTAGTTCTAAGCATGATAGCTAGCCATGGCTCGTACTGATGGTTACCTAAGGTTTGAGAAAAAATCGAATATAATACAAAATAATAAACAAGTTGTAAAAATATGTAGGAATATTAAAAATATAAATTGTGTTGTAGTTGCGTGGTGTGACGACGAAGGTGGTGGAGGTATAGTTTACTGTCTAATGAGAGTAAATATTTTATTTGGATAACATTAAACAAAAGGAAAACATGGAAGAGTGGTTCAAGAATTATAATTAATGCAATAGGTCTCAAGGTCGAATCTTGTGAAGTGTACTTTTATAGAATTTATATTTCATGACCAAGAAGACCAACTCATGGTAGTGGACGCGGCGGACATGGTGGTGACGGTAGTGGAGATGCTAGTGTTGATGGTTGTGGCAGTGCTGGTGGTGGACGTAGTGGTGGCGCTAGTGGTGGAGGTGATGGTAATCAGTAAAAACTGTCAGTTTTTATGACAGTTTCAATAAAAACTGTTACGGTTACTCAAACAATAGCAACAGTTTGTTCCCAAACATGTTACAATAAACTGCTAACGGTAACGGTTTTATGTAAAATAGTTACAGTAGAAATTATTCAGTAACATATATTTTATAAAGTGTTACCGAAAACTACCAACAGTAATAGTTTTAGAATTTATGAGTAATTTTTCAATAGCCTTTTCGTAACAGGTTTTATAAACTTTCCGTAACAGGGGCTTTAGTAACACCGCAGAAAAAACTAAAACTGTTACGGAAATAATACAGTAACAGTTTTTAACTATTACAGATCATCATTTTTCTACTAGTGACTGGAGGGAAAGTCCCTACCCAAACCTGGGAAGAAAGAGAGGGAACGACCGTCTATCGGACCTCACTTATCGTACAAAGACGACATGAAAAGGGGCAGCACTCAATATGCCAAAATGAAAAAAAAAAATATGTATCGATTCAAAGAAAATTTAATATGAAGCCAAATTCTTTCCATAAGCGAGCAAACAAAGGCGAAATAAAGTCTCCGTGACAAAGCTACAAATTCTCTCGTAAGACCTCAATAGGGGGAAAGAAGTTACTATTATAAACCCTCTAACTAGGGAGGCTAAGACGGCGATTGTGGCGTGTCAACTTAGTTCGCGTGGTCGTGCGACGGCGTTTTAACACGATCACTCAAGAGGCGACCCTTAAGCCCTAACGCGCGTCACAATTAGGGGCATCATGGAGAAGTTGCTTAGTAAGATGAAATGCCTCTGCACTGGAGGACCCTGAGAACGAACCACTCAGGGAAAACTTCTCCGGTAAGGGGTGTCGAAACGTGCCAGTGGAGATAGTAGACGGCCTGACATTGTTCCGCACCCGGTACAAAGAAACCCCACTTACGGTGTGATCTCGCTTCCAGGCGAAAGGCAAGAGGTCACGACAACACTGGTCATTGCATCACTGGATGGGAGGATCCCAACTGAAATGGTTAAGGGTGACCTCCTTAAAGGGGCGATTCAGGGGGAATATAAATGGACGAAACCCTCCACTAGGTTGTTGATTGTGTCAAAGACGGCAATGTATTGGGGCTTGTTACTCACGGGAGTATCTAAGGCCTGGTATATTGTCGCGCGATAACCTGAGGAGGTTAGAATACTAACACAATTAAGGCGAGACGGATGGCCAATGACTCGCAAGAGCACATGGAACTGAGATTTTGTCGCCCAATATTGAAGACCCACCCAAGGCGACTATGAGTCCTTTATGTTCTCTATGTGGGGAAGACAATAAAACCTTAATTAGGAGGAAAGTAAGACCTACGAACTCATGCAAATATATGGAGCGCGAAAGAAACTGAAGCACTGAAAGATCACCTCAGCGAATGAAAAATCATGCCGAGGCAAGTAAAGTTCGCACCCTAAATACGAACAAGTGAAGCAAACACATCCTTGCCCAACTAAGTATTGATGAAACTCAAAGCAAGTTTTAAGATTTCTATATCAACGTAGTGCACAATATAATCGTTCACAGGGATAGTATATACCGCAGACATAATATTACGGAAAAACCTTAGAGTTATACGTTAGCTCGCAAAAATAGAAATCTGCATTAACCTTACAACCTAAGAGCAGTATTTACGAAGCCATAATCTTCCTTCGAAGATGGAAAGCAGAGGAAAGTATGGGGATTTTAAAATTCACATGTTTCCCATCTCCTCAGTCAAATATGCAATTTTCACAAAAACAAAAACACGGCCAAAAGAGTGACATAAAACATTAAACAACAACGAGATACTTAACTATATATATATGTTATATTTTCAAAATGATAAACAGAAAAAAGAACACAGATTAATAATCATGCCCCCCAAGCTTGGGAACGCCCAGAAAGAACGATGTAACATAAAGGAAAGTGTTCGAAAAAGAAGGCGATCAAAAGGCAGCCCAATCATGAGAAGGAGAAGTCACTTGCGAACAATCTCCCGCCCCAGGTTGCGAGACAATGGGAACATCGCTAAGAGAAGTCGAAGGAGGTCCTTGATGATCATGACCATCCCAAGCAACATGAGATGATTGATGATCGCCATGACCATCACCAGCAGCGACTTTATCAGCTTCATCCCACCCATCCTCCTCTGCGAACTCATACTTAAATTCAGCATTCCCTTCATCAACATCCTCCTCGTCAGCTTCTTCCTCACTGTTGAATCGTTCTTCCTAAAAAAACTCTCCCTCTTCACTAGTCCCGATCTCCACAAACTCGTTCTTAGGAACGGGAACGTCCGGAAATTCCCTAGTAGGAAGATTATTCTCGGTAGTGACGCGATCAGCAGTATCCCTAGGAACCCTATTGCATAGCCTCTCCGCCTCGTGACCAGCATTAGTAAGTTGGGATTTCTTGCGACGCTTCAACAATGCGTACCTAACTTCCATGGTTTCCTTTTTATTTCTCAGCCTCCGTCCTTACGCGAAGAAGCTCATCATTAGTTAAACAAAGCTTTCCAGACAAGTCAGCCACCAGCTGCGAAGAAGAGCCATCGCCAGTCTTGAAGGTCTCCAACTCATGCTGCGATTTCTCAAACTTTCCCTCAAAGAAGCCAACTCAGACCTCAAATTCTTCTCATTTTCTGCAAAAAATAAAATTTTCAAAACATGTCGGAACACTTAAAGAGAGAAACAAGTCGCCGAAATTAAGATAGGCTATAAGGGACACCTTCTCTATCCATGATCACAGAATCTAATGTCTTCTGGTGCTGATCTACCCAACTAACATATTTAGTAGCGGCAACCCTATTATGTTCAATATCTCCCAAGGCCATATCAAAGTCATCATTATCGTCAATTCTAAGATGATTCCGAATCTTTTCAAGAATCACGCGAAGCTCGTGATTCTCTTCTTGACAATCTCGCAGAGTTGCCTCCCCATCCTCAACGGCCCTATTCTTTTCAAATAAAAAGGTCGCCTTCTCATTACTTAGCTATCGGGACCTTGCTCGAAGAGATCGGATGCAAAACCTCAAATCAAAGATAACCCCATAACATTTCCTGAATTCAAACTTAAGATGATTATACTTTTGCCGATAATCCTCAGCGTCATCTTCAACATCAATGTCATCATTATCGGACAATTCCAAATTTTGTTCAAGGGTATTAAAATGCGCTAGAAGAGCTTTCATATCTAAATTCGCAGCCACAACAAGATCAGACAAACTGAAGACTTCTGCAAAAAAAAAAAAAAAAGAAACCTCGCGACCCTCGACTAAGAAGAACATTCCTAAAGGACCGATGAAAGAGTAAGACAAACAAATAAGAAAGGCACGAAGACTCACCTTCTAATAAGTCATTGCGAACTCGAGCATCCTTCACCGCGCTCACAGTTGTCGATAATTCATTATCAAGTCTGTCATGATCCTTCCGAAGTAAGGGAAGATATCTGATAAGACTGGGAACGAACCACGCTTGCTACTTTACGATAATCCTCAATCTGAGCGATGGTACGACACGAATTCTGAAAGGCGAACACAAATAATATCAACGGGGCGACCTCATCAAACAAGAGCAAAATTGCCCGACAAGGAACTTACCAAATAAATGAATGCGAGATGTTGATCCAGGGAAAGCTTGGAATGAAACTCCCATCCAAATTTAGAGACACCGTCAGAAGGGTGAGAAGCAAGGTTCAGCGCCAATTCACGGACATGAGCGAGGATGGGATCAGGCATGGAGAACTGGTAAATAGAAACTATCTTGGAGACAAAATCCACGGCGGTGCAATTAAGAACTTCTCAGGTGACATCGCATGGGAAGAGTGGGTAAAACAACTTGAGCCCATTCCTCTATCGGAATCTGCAATTAAGAACTTCTCAAGCGAGAATAACACGAAAGGATCATTAGTGTTGGCTGGGGTAGATGCATTGGTAGATCCCAGGGTCAAGGGGTTAACCACATTGATGAGGGGTTTATTTTTCAACACACCCCTGGACCTATTCCTACTCTGCCTATATTTGCTAGTTTTCGCCCTTTTGGGTTTAGGCGATACAAGAGAATCTTCGCGATCAAACTCCTTACCATCACCCTCATCATCTTCTTCGCCCTCTTCTTCATCATCAGTCTCCTCCTCATCAAAAACATGCTAAGCGAACAGAAGCAAAGTTTAGCGAAAGGAAATAATAAGACGCATTCACAGAACAGCGATTCATTTACCCTTTTAGAGCGCGAAGGCCTTTTTCCTGACTTAGCCTCAGCAAGCTCCTTGATCTTCTTCTCGGCAGCAAGCTTCGCCTTCTTCTCAAGTGAGACAAATTCTTGCGCCATCTACAAATACAAAAGAAGCACATGAGGAAAAGACCACAAGGCAAAATAAAGCAAGGAACAAAGAAAAAGGAAACACATACGCATTCCTCCGGAGCAGCCCGAGGACTTCTATCTAGATCACACCCCATAAAAGCGGACTCTCAATAATCAGATAAAAATTCATCCATCCAGGGTTGCTTGAATTACGGAGAAGGGTGTTAGTGTTGCTATGCTGGTCCACAACGTCCATAAGCGTCTTCATAGTGGGCTTCAACTTCGCCCTAGTCAAGCGAACGCCTCAGCGCGAGCCGTCCCTGAGAACCCAATTCACCACATACTGCTGAAAGAAAGACTCAACAGTATAGTCTGCAGGATCGTAAGGTTCCACTATATCTGGGCAGAGAGACTTCCCTACACCAGTTGGACAAAGTGAAAACTCACGAATAATGCGAATTGCATCTCCACCCAACTGGTAAGCAACCCGATCCATCTGCGCAAGAATTTGATAAAACAAGGAAACCTCAGGGTCAAAAAGAGGAAACGAAAGACCAGACTTTAGTTGCCCAAACGCGACAGGCATACGAGTCGCGTTCCACGAGCCCTCTAGTATCTTCTTTTCACTTAGAGGGATAGCAAGCGGTGAACCAGATGGAACAATAATCTTGAAACCCTTATCCTCTAGAATGGCTCGGTGACTTTCCAAGACATCAACCCATTTCTTAGCAGGCTTTCGCTTGGGGCTACATCAAAGTATGGGGATGTTAGAACTTCAAACGATAACAATGGAAGAGAAAAAAGATCATAAACATTAAATGATTAATTGAGGCAAAATTAACTTACCCAGAAGATGATGAACAACAACAGCAGCAACAGACATATCTTGATCTGCCATGAAGCCAAAAATGAAGAACTAAAAAGAAGAATTCGGAAAAAGAAAGTAGACAAAGAAGAGAGAAGGAAGAGTAAGAAAAATAAAAACTTTCTTTCTTTTACCCCTCTCATAAATATTTATCGGAAGGGGAGAGGTAAAGACGTGACGCTTAAAGACGAGGAAACCGCTAACAAGTGTAAGCAGTTACGCGGAAATTACGGCAGCATGTCGGGTAAGATAGAGGAGACGAAAAGACAAGTCTGACACGAGGCATTGACCAAGGAATCTCGCATTATTCCACTTACAGAAGAACAATGCGAGAAGAGGCAAATGTAGGGGAAAAATATCGCACAAACCTAATCCACAACCTCGCGTCAACTAAGACCTCCATTAGCACGAAGAGGATAAAAATTAGGCGAAGAGTAATCACGCGATAGCTAAGAAGAGACACGAAGAGGAGCCACACGATAAATACAAGGCGACATTTACCCAGATAAGCACGAAGTAGCAACGCGAGAAGACAATGACATCTCCCCAAAGCCTAGCGAATGAGATAAACTGAAATAAGATCAGCTAACAGAGATTTTGCATGTGATCATCAGTTGTCTTCTACTGATGTATTTGCCTATATAAGAATTCAAATAATGAAGAGAGAGGAAGGTTGCTAGAAGAGAATTCGGTCAAGAGAGAGAACCAAGAACACTTACAAAGAAAAGATAGAAGCCATTAAAGTTTATCCCAAGCTTTATCTCTTCCATTATTGTATATAAAATACTTTTGTAATCTTTGTAAGAACCTCATATATTCAATACAAAGTGTTTGAGAAAGATCATACTAGTGTCAAGTGGTGTATAATCTCATTAATATCTGAGTTGATTCACATGACTTAGGCTTTTTCTCATTATTATCTCGTTGGGTGTAGATATCATATTTTCGGTAGTTATAGTAGAAAGGAAAATTCGCATAAACCAACATAATATAAGAAACATGATTTGTGGATTTTATGGTAGCTCTATCAATTAGTATTCAACTACATTCATATGTACGGTGATTGGACTTTGGTTTGTTAATTCCATCTGAATGGAGAGACTGCCGGGAGTGCAGTGGAATGTATTGTTGCAAGAGAAACGGTAAATTGTAATTTCAGTTTTTTGGTTGATTAACCCTTAATTTTGAATTTTTGGGTCTAAAAGACAAGAAAATATTCCTACCTTTCAAATAACCAAGATTCTTCAAGATACTTTTTTAATATCCAATTGGGATATTTCACCAAATTATTAAAATTTATTTTTAGGGAAACTGACTTAAATAACCTGCTGGTACCTATATTATCTGTGTCTGTACGAGAGGATAAGTTCTTCTGCTCCTCTTTTATTTTTTTCTCATCGATCTTCTCCAAATAAATTCTTTGGTTCCAACAACGATTTATTAATTAATCAACTTAAATTTCTATTGATTTCATCTTCTACCCCAGATCGATTTTTCAATTGATTTCATCTTCTCTTCTGCTCCAAACTTATTCTACCGCATCAACAAATCGATTAATGATTTTCATCCCCACCCAAATCAAGTTTCAATTTTGTTGATTAATTTTCACCATTATCAGGATGGTATTAATTATCGGCAAGTTAAGGAGTTCATTGTTAGGATCAAACCTTGATATGATGTTTCGTATTAGAGAAGGGCGACATATTCATGGTTAGTTTAGTGTTGAGAATGGGGTTAAATGGAAATAGTTTTGTTGGAGCTATACTTATGGACATGTATGGAAAAGGAGGAATACTGATGACAAAAGATTCATTTTTTACGGTTTGGGTGTTCTAAATGTGGTAGTCGTGAATTCAATGGATTCCGACTATGCTTAATTAAAATAGGTATGGAGAAGAAACTAGAATATTTTGTGTATTTAAAAACCCCAGAATAATCAAGAAATCAGATAGAAGGAAATGGGATTGGTGGTATTTGGTTAGATTTAGATGGTGGTATTGAGAAAAAAGAAGATGAACTTCCAATGGTGTTCTGGTGGTTATGATACATGGGTCTTGACACAGAGATATGGAAGATAGGGTTTGAGCTGTTTTTGTTTGTGGTGCAGTGAAGGTTGATTGTTTGCGGTGCTAGCAGATGGATTGTGCAGGCAGTGGTGGTACCTTATAAGACATATCGCTCCAATTAGGCTTGAATTGAAATTACAAGTAATGGGTGTTGTTGTAGCTGCCGACTCAAAGAAAGATAATAGAGGGATTACAAACAAAAACCTAGATTTATTCCAGGAATATATAAGATGCATCTTAGTGCATAATTAATATTCTAGCAGAAAAATATATTTTGCCCAGATTGCACCCGAGTGCATAATGTACATGTATATTCTTATACGATATATGTTTTGGCCAGGTGCATCTGGGTGCATAATGCATATTTTTATATGGAATAGACTTTGGTCATGTTGCACCTGGATGCATAATGCATACTCTTATAGGAAATAAATTTTGGCCAGGTTGCACCTGAGTGCATAATGCATTTTGGTGAGTAATGCATATTTTTGTATGAAATAATATTTGGCTGAGTTGCACCTGGGTGCATAATGCATATTTTTTTAAGAAATAAGTTTGGTCAGGTTGCACCTGGGTGCATTATCCACGTCCTGGTTGATTTTTTTTCTTCCAAACTTCATATTAATAATGGATCTTGTTTTGTAGAGATTTTCGAGCCCTTTCAAAAAATATAGATTTTATTAAAATTGGACTTATATTTTGAAAATTAAGACATTCTTCGTGATAAGTTTTATATTGGAGTGAGAAAATAAATAGAAAAAAGAAATTTAATGATAAAGAATTAAGTTTAAAGTTAAGTGTATATATGACTAATTTTTCTTATGTCTTTTTCACCGAGACTTATATTTTACAATCCATGACTCCCAAACTTTATGGGTTGTGGTCAGATGACCCATTTTTCGATTGTAATTTACAGAATGGATACTTATTGGGTCGAATCACAGTCGCGTTCATGTAACCGTCTGTTTATTTCTTTTGTAATTTGTTTTGTTTTTTTCCCCATTTTCTTTGTTTTGGGTCCTTAGTTATTTTGTATGAATCGAAACAATGTTTTATCTCTAGGTAGTTTTTGTAGAACTTTTCCTAAGTCTGTGAGATTTAAGTTCAACAAGGAAAATTTGAATAAGTATCACAAAAAAAGAAAAACAAAACTTTGAAAAATCTGTAAAATGCGAAATTTTGAAATGTACATTTCGGACATGATAATAAGTACCTTAAAAAGCTTGAGTAATTACTAACTTCACACTCAACTTGTATATGGACTCACGATGGCAACATGCATTTTCATCTTCATAGGTATCGGTTCTCCAGAAAACCTCTTCGTTATTCTGTTAAAAACAAAAAAAAAAACGTAACGATAAAGCATTTCCATTCAGATTTCTCCAACATTTAAATATATACTTCTTTAAGCATCAGCATTTTAATTTAGTATGGCGTCTATTAAATTTTTTTTTTACGATCCTTCATCTTTGACCACCATTTAAATAACAGGAAGCATTAATAGAAACGGTGAACACATAAATCACAAGAAATAGTATTATTGTGATTGAACACAACAAATGAACAACAAAAGATAGTTAATGGGAAAATAACGTGCTTTCGAAATGAATTCACCATTGAATTATTATTATTATAATTTTTTTTTTCTTTTTTTAATACCCTAGATTAGTGGTATCTAGATTACATCCAAACTCCTTAAAGTAGAGTGGATTTCAGCAACTACAGTGTTCCAGACTTTACGTCTGTGGTGGAAGGGAGCATACCAACGACCTTACTTGAACATGATCTTCTTTTTTTTTATCATTTCTTTTCTTCAAATCACACAAAAAAAAGTGTAGAATATCGTTCAAAGATGGCTTTTCCATTATCCATGTATTTATATATACACTCCTTTCTGATTTGATGGAAATAAAATCATATTTAAAATACCACTTGTTTTGGGACTCATTGATGACTCTCCTTTGTAAAATGATGAATTTGACATCCGAGAAAAATCAAATTTGCTTAATTAACGGGAAATAAGTCATTTGTCCAAATTTCATTAAAACATGGTTCTAATGGACGAGTAAAAATTAGTATGCGTGAAATGGACACCAAAAAAATAGCAAGAATGAAACTGGATTCATCCTGTCTTAAACTTAAAAAAGAGCGAGGATGAAACTGGATGCATCCTGATGTAAATTAAAAATAAGAAAAAATATTTGAAAATGGGTAGGATGAAACTGTTTACATCCTGAATATTTTTACATTCTCGTCCATTTAAACAATATCAAATTTTACATGTCTTTTTCATCCAGGAATTGTTAATTTTGGTCTTTTTTAACCAATTTTGTGTTATTTTAAACTTATAAACATCTGGTACAATTAGAAAATTGCAAAAGCGTAACCATTCAGCGAGTACTGAAACAAGCCTCAAAAGGGGCTTTAAATGGGTGCTTCTCGATCTGTTGGGTTAAAGTCGCAACTCTCACTTTACAGTAGATATCCAGTTGTGGAGTTTTAATATGAAACCTATTTTGAGGCATACTAGATTTTTTTGAGGCATACTAGATAATGCCAAAATAAGGTCACTAAATAAAAAACAACATCACTCCTCATCCACCATTTTTGATAATGGCATAACTACCCTTATATAATTAGTGTAAATGATTATGATTAAAATTGATTAATTATGAATTTTAAGGATTGATTAAACATTAAATTATTAGTGGTGAATTAGTAGAAAAATCAAATTTATGTGAGAGAGTTGGGATTTTTGAGAGGAAGAAGAAGAAGTGAAGAAAAAAAGCTTGGGTTTTGACTTTTGAGATTTTAGTGATTAGAAGTGACCAAAATGTGTGATTAAAATCATAGGTAAACTTCTATCGAGGTTTAATTTTCTTTTATAAGTTGAATCTGCCAAAAAATTGAATTTTTAAAACCTAGATCTGCTGACCAGATGAACAGTTCGGCTGATAACTTTTGAGTCGAACCTCTGTTTTTTTGAAATTATACCTAGGTTCGGTTGATAACTTGTCAGCCGAACCTAGGTATAATTTCAAAAAAACAGAGGTTCGGCTCAAAAGTTATCAGCCGAACTTCACTCAGAAACTGAATCATCCACTAGGTTCGGCTTGAAAAATTGAGGTTCGGCTGGAAAATTGAGGCTCGGCTGAAAATATTGTAAAGTCGCATTAGCTGAACATAGTGTTTCCCTAAATCATACACTAAGTTCGGCTCAAAATTGATACTGCAAGATCAGCCGAACTGATCTTCTGAAAACCCTAATTTCATCTTTGAAATCATATTCTACCGATCAAACAAAATAAAATCAATCAAAAACAAGATGAGTTTGTTACGCATACATTCTAAAATACATCTAAGAGCAATTGAGATTTGGATTTCGCATTCCAACATCGCTCACTTCGATTCGTGTTTCCTTTGTTTGATTAATTTGTTTATTGAATTGGAGTCCTAGATGTTTAAGTTTAAAGTTTATTTTGATTTTTAATTTTAGGTTTTGAGGATAAGGGAACTATATCAAATTGAAATTATTTAGGGATACTAGTGTCTTGCCCGTGTGTTGCACGAGATCAAATTACTTGACCTATATATACTCATGCAGATTGATTTCTTGAGTTGGTTAATCGTACATAAAATAAAATACAACCCTTGGAAGAAGATAATAAACAACTTAAAAGTAAACACATGTTCAGGTCATGTTTGGACTTGATACTCTTAAAAGACATGTAGACTGTTTTCTCTTTTTTTCCTCAATTGTTTATTGACTTAGAAATGATTGTTTCCAGCTTGATCACCCGTCTCTTTACGTGTGAAATCTGGGTTATCTGTTCGTTTAGGTGTACTTTTACTGTGAATGTAGCATGATTCATTTGAAGAAGAAGAAAAGCTGCATCAAACGTAAGCCAAGATATTTAAATAACATTGAATAATTATAAGAGGGTTTAGAAATTACAGTATTACACCATAGATAACACAAACTAAAGTAGGATTGAATATTGAAGAGCCGTAATGCTACATAACTTATGGATATTTTCTCAATAAAATCATTTTCTCACGTCTTCCATGCTAATCGATGGATTAATTTGTATGTTTGGTGAAGTGAGCAACATACTTGTTGGTTAATACCCTCCAAACAGAAGAAATAGTATAAAAACACCATACTGGTAAAAGCAAGTCACATCGAGAAACCTTTGGTCAGTACCTTGAATCTAAATTGAGTACGCAAACACCAAAACTCAGTAAGCTAAACCATGAACAACATGTCATGAAAACGTTGGCAGGAAGTCATGAACAAAGCGTCTGCTACTCTTAGCAGCTAAACCATTAACAACTTCATAGTTAAGCCTTAAGGTATTATGAAAATCTACTCAATCTTGAACAACAAACTATAAATATAAGAAGCCAACATAATTATGTTTATGTAGAAAAAATGTATTTTATTTATGCGCACCATGTGCTAGAACCAACAAAGAAGAGTGTCCTAGATGAGTCACCCAATACGACACCCGTTGAATTCTCAATGATTTCGAGAGATTAAGACTTCTTCCCATTGTCCTTCAGTTGAGTTCCTTCTAATCCCTTGGTACTCTAAATCTGGACAAAAGATATGCTCTTCAGTTAATTGGAGCCACAAATCATGTCACTTTTAAGTCTACGTAATGCATGAATAATATTGCTATCCGAAGCATATAAGTTTTATCCTAGTCAAATAACTATGCCATCTGTGAGAATTAAACATGTAACTGCATGGTCGAGAACCATGTGCTTTTCAATTTGAGCTAAGACAGCTTGAGGCACACATATCAACCCAACAGTATAATCCCGAGTCTATAGTGTACGTACATAGTGATGAAAACGGTAGTGTACTGTGTACCTTACCAGATATTTACCATACTATCAGTAATGAACCATGATAATCATTTCTACCTTATAAAGCAAAATTGAATCAGAAGTCCAGTATGATGCGACCAACTACATATTCGTGCTTTATGATATGAAAAACAATGGAATGCGAGTTGAGAGTTTCAAGTGGACCTTCCTTTTAGAAAAACAATACCTAATATCTTTGTTATCAATGTGCAAATATAGAGCATCTGTGATCCTCTATACCAGTTTTACCTAAACAATATACCAATGGACCTTCCTAAAATATATCTTGTGGATTCGCATCACCATTTTATAGAGTTGTTGATTCCATAACTGAAGCGCCATGATCAGATGCACCAGTAAAGTCAGTGCCTCCTACAGTATTACCGGTTGTGGCGGCTTCTTCTTCCATAACTGTTGCTATAAATCTGAGTTATTCCTTACATTATTTGCAGATCCTTGGAGTTATCAGCAGTCCACCCGTTACTTGTCGATGCTTATAGTTTTTTATAATGAGTTAGTATTTCCCTAGAAGACATATTTAGATATGAATCCCCAACATGGAGGCCCTAGGAAATGGATATGGATTCATTTTCATAGACTACAGTTGATTAAGCACAAAAACTACCTACAACGATGACACTGTAATGACATTAGCATAGAATCATAGATCAAATGAAAATCACCAACATTTTTAAATGTTGGTCACATCCCATGCCAAAATTCAATCAGTCAGCTACCTAATTAGCTATGCTCAACCTTGTGTCGATAAAGCATATTATACATATTTAATGAAAAACAAAGATGAGATAAGAAATGGGTTCAGAGCATTTTCGTTAAAAGTCATGTTTAAGGACTCAGACCACTTCATTGTGCCGCTACATCTTAAAGAACATGTCACAATGGTGGTGTGGTAAAATATCTCAGCTAGTTAGATTTAAACAACCAATATAAATCATATAGGTAGGTAGACACAGTACAAACGAAGTAGTTGCCAAAATTATCAATGAGCACGTTCGACCAAAAGGAGGCTTTGAGCCTACTATGTAATGGTTACACTTAAAAGAGGTTCTTATTCTCCTTTAACATAAGTCACAGTTAAAAGCTAATGCATCAATCTATATGTGTCTTCTTGTACTTGCAAGACCATGAAAATAGTGCAGGTTAAGAACTTGACTCGCTCAATGTATGAAACTGAGAGAAGATGTTGTAAAGATATAACTACTTGAAAACAGGATCACTAAGAAAAGGAGAAAGTTATAAAGAATCATCAATTTGTAAGAATCTCTAAGTGTGAGGGTCCATTTTGCATTATCTTCTCTTTTACTAGGCCCTAAAGATCTCTCGAGCATCCTAATGAATAAACATGTTAAAACAATTTTTAGCCAGGGAAATAGTTTCTTACAATTTGAAGAAATTTATTACAAAATCTATTAGAATATCTCCACCCTAACATCAACCCTCGATCATTCACTAATTTTCATATGTCCCCAGGTTCAATGATCTTCTGAAATTGATAAAGTTAGGTAGAAAGAAATGTCTTTAGCTAACTACAAAAGAGAAGTTCAGTAAAAACAGAAAATAAAAACTTTAAATCATTATGAAGTTATATAAATATAAGAAAACTCTAACCTTATAAAACAAAATGATATGGTTAAGCAAGAAATTACATGATGATTTTTTGGCCGAACATTTTAAAAATTAGTGACTGCAGTTAATCACCTATCAACTAAGTGAAAAAAAAAAGGCAACGAAAGAAAGCTTAAACAGCTGTTCTTGCTATATATCTAGGTACAAAAATAGAACTGTTTAGTGACCATAATGATACAAAATGTAATTCCTAAATACCTGGTATTGTAAAAAAGAACCTCGCTTGATTCATGCCGGTAGACCTTCCTTCATCCGCAAAATCAAAACATAACCATTTAATCAATTGAAAAAGGAGAAAGCCCCAAATTTTATTTCATGAGTATGCAACAAATTAAATAAGGTGGGACCTATTGAAATAAAACAATTAATCGAAATCTGAAATATTAGAATATCAAATGGAGGTACGTCAAAACCTAGAAAGCATATAAATGCTCCAACAGAATCACGGAGAAAAACACTTTAGAACTTTTCATTCCACGGTAGTAATAGTTATATAGCATCCAACTTTTCATGATTTGTATTGCGAACTTTTAGTTACCCAGTACTAATCCATCCTTAATTTGAATCCGTCGTATATCAACTTGTCTTCATGATTTGTATTGCAGTTTCAACATAAGCGGGTGTAGTTTTTTGTTTGACCTTATGATCTCACGAACCAAAAAAACAGCAAAAACAGAAGACTTAGGGAATAGATGTTATCGCGATCATGCATTATTGATTTTTACAATTGTAGGGTTTCCAGAACATAAAGGGTGACTGTAAAGTTCGAAGATTCAGTTAATTCCACAGAATATATGTTGAAAAATTGAATTATGAAAGCTTGAGACAAAAACAATCAAATAAATGTTGCTTTTCATACCTTTTTGTCAAACCTCAATGTGAAAAATATCCAAACATATGTAACAGAGAGAGGAGACGAATAGGGGATCAGGAAAGAGGCTGTAAATGATTATGGCTTGAAAAGAATATTAGGGTTTTTGTTAATAGCATTGGGTAGTAACACCCACACCTCCTTGAGTTACTAAAAAACCGCCTAATAGTAAACCCTGAATTCTTATTGGTCGGGATTAGGAGTTTTAGAATTCAAGCTTTTGACCTAACTTTCATTGTGGAGCCAGTATTTTGGTCTCAAATTATATATACAATATAGCAATGTAGTCGATTTCGGATTCCGGTTTGTCTCGGTCCCGAGCGAGACACTTGTACAATGTTGTCTCGGGGAGATTCTGTTTCCAAATCTCGGAGTAATCTTGGTTCCAACTTTTATATATATAATTTCTATATATAATGAAATACCATCAATCCAAAAAAAAATGAATCATTAAGAAAACTCAAAAGTGTAAAAACTTCGGACTTAACTAATTAATACTGGAAGTCTTTTTTGAACAAAAGTGAAAACACTTAACAAGAAGTTCAAGAACATATCTAAAATGTTACTTAAAAGAGAAACTAGTACAACTTCAGTTCACTATCTAAAATGTTAGTTAAACAAGAACATTGCAGTTCTAAACTTCTAATCAACATAAATTGAATAATCATAGATATCATCATCCTGAGTAACTCCATCATTCTCAGCATCAACGAGTAGCCCTTTTTCAGTGTCCAACATCAATTCATCGGTATCATATCCATCATACTCCGAGTCGGTTGGAAAAGTAGACTTACTTCGAGAACTACAATCACCTCCACTACCAACTGTCTCACGTTCTTCACCCACTGTCTCTTGTAAATCACTGAAACTTATATTATCACCTTGCACATCCAAGTCATTCAAATTTCGTAAATCCAACCATTCATCATTGTCATCACGCTCATCCAGGAAAATATGATCATTAGCTTTATCATCATCGTTATATTGTTGGACTTGTATGTAACGACGCTGCAATTTCTTATTATATTGGATAAAGACACTATCATTCAACTTTTGTTGTTTTATGCGATTTCGTTTTTTCGAGTGCAACTGAAATACAAAAGATAATTGTCATGAGAACATAGGGGTTTGCAAGCATGTTATGTTTCCTAGTTCAATCTGACCTACTATACACTCCACAACTAAGTAATTCAAAATATAGGTACTAGAATTACAGGGTTGATGCATATTCAGAATATTACAAATCATTGCAAAAGATTAGAATACTTACATTTTGAAATGTGCTCCAGTTTCGCTCAAATTGGTGCTGTGCGACATATACTAAACATGAAGGTATCATATTTCTACTCAAGTCTTTCTTTATAAGCATACTTATGTCAGGAGATTCAAATTAACCACGGTCCATGGATCACTTAATGATTGATTAACCATTGTTATTGCAGGACTACATTGTTAAACTTCCTAGTTCCAAGGCTTGTGAAGTTGCTGGAATAATTTCTGAGAAACCTGTCGGCTTGTTTTTTCTTTCAGAGAGGTGTAGTATCTCTAAAGCAGCATCTAAACTGATGGAACTAGTGCATCAAGCGCTTCAGGTGATTTTTTTTGTGTAAATATGGCGTATCTGTTATTTTTTCATCTCAATAAGTAAATGAAGGCTCTAATTTTGTAATGGGTTGAAACTATGTATATTGGATATTAGCTGAACATTTTTTATTGGAAATTATCATAGTTTCATTTGCAATCACGGGACAAATATAAGTTTTGACTAATCATGTAGGATGTCTGCCTCTCATCTGCAAGAGTGGCCATGGAATTCTATCATGCAGCCAGAGATGCTTTATTTCTATATGAAGCAATTCCCAATTTCAGACAAATCATAAATACATAAACCCTAAATTTCAGAACATCAATCATCTCAACTTCGATTATAATCAATAAAAACATCATGCATGAGTCAATTTTAACAAAAATAAAGAAAGGGTTTGGATTACTTACTTGTTTTTTGATTGAAAACCTAATCTTCTCTGATCAAAATCAAAACAGCTCCATCTCTCAATCTAACTCATGAATCTCTTTGTCTCTAGCACTCATGAATCTCTTTGTCTCTATCTACCTCTCTTGCTCGATCTAACTCCCTCTTTTTTCTCTTCTCTCGATCCCTTTATTTTTTTTTTCTTTCTTCTGTTAAGGTTAGAGAGTTTTTTTTCTTTCTTCTGTTTTTCTTCGTCTCTCGCTCGATCTATCTCCCTCTTAGCAATCCCTGTCTCGGCCGGAATTTCGGTCCGGTTCTGCCTTATCTCGGCCGGGTCAACCCGAGATTTCAGGGTATTTTCCGTCTCGGCTGTATGTTACATTGCAATATAGGTAATTACACCATCTTTAGACACCCCTTGTAAACCCACCCTAGATAATATAATGGATGAGAATTCCTTAAAAAAAAAGATTATGCCTCAAAATAGGTTTCTTTAATATGACTCATAGCTAGAGTGTTTACACCTCTTTTTTTGTTTTCCATCTACCGACTGCATCTCTTTTCTTCTCCCTTTTCTTTCTCTTCCTCAAACTGGGTCTGACGAATCCCATGGACTCCCAACTCGTAGCCCGTCACGGGTTTTCCCGGCCCAAATGCAAAAATGCTAGAGTTGTCATGTGATTGGTTAGTACAAAACCCTACGCCTTTCCTCAAGGTATATATACTATTCAGGATTGTCCTGTGGGAAAAGGAAATTTCATCCTCCGCAAAAACCATGAAGAAAAAAATTCGCATAACCGATCCTTCCCGAAGATGTCATCGTCCTTATACTATCGATGGTACCAGCCAAATCAATCATGCGATTCAGGTGCTTATGCAAACCCTGGTCATATCTACCTAAAAACCCTGATTTAATCAAGAAGCATCTTAACCAACCATGCTGTTGAAAATAACAAGTTTAATGTTTTTCTTACTACAAAGTCGTTTGGGCACGAACCATCTTATTATCGTGTGGATTCTGACGAAGCTTCGGCGTCATCCTTGAGTAATAAGGCTGTCAAGATTGATTTAACAATATTTAGTAGTTTCCAATTAGGCACATTTGCTAGGGTTCGCAAGTGTGCTGGTTCATGTAATGGCATATTCTGCTTTACTAAATACATTCTATCTGATTCGGTGATAGTTTCGGCATATGGGTTCGGTTACGACTGTAAAATCAATGATTACTGTTAGAATACGGGCATCTTACTCAAAACCAATTGGCAATGAGTGGAGAGGCCCATAGAGTTATAAACCGTAGGATCTTCGATTGCCCAGACAATATGAGACTAATAATCTCAACACGCCCCTCACATGGCCTGCTCTGATACCATGTTAGAATACGGGCATCCAACTCAAAACCAGTTGGCAATGAGTGGAGAGGCCCATAGAGTTATAAATCGCAGGATCTTCGATTGCCCAGACAATGTGGGACTAATAATCTCAACAATTACAAGTTGATATTAACATTTAGCAAGCAGCACTCAATACTTAAACAGGAATATTCGAATACTTTTTGTGAAATTCATGTTTATACACTAGGTTCAAGTTCATAGAAAATTATAGGATACACTCCTTGTGTACGCAAAACCAATTCTATGGAGCTTTTAAATGGAGCTATGCATTGGGTAGCAGAAAAGGTTATAGTTACCGATGATCGACAAGCAGTAACTGGGGTTATAGTTTCTTTTGACATAGTTGAAGAGAAAACCAAACAAATGCAAACACCAATTGCAAGTTTCATATTGGGTGAAGAATACAAACTTAGAGATGTAGGACTGGCTGTGCTTAGAAAGGACCTTTACCTCGCAGTCCGTGTTTCAGACATATTAGAGTTATGGGTCATGAAGGATTATGGCGTGGTAGATTCATGGACTAAGCTTTTGAGTATTCCAAATAATTGGGGGTGGGGGACGCTGCTGTCATTCAACGGCGAGATCCTCCTATTCA
Organism: Papaver somniferum; assembly: GCF_003573695.1. Lineage (NCBI taxonomy): Eukaryota > Viridiplantae > Streptophyta > Magnoliopsida > Ranunculales > Papaveraceae > Papaver > Papaver somniferum. Next base: position 155,835,890 of record NC_039367.1, read on the forward strand.
CGTGTTACTCAAAAGATAACCAAGTTACGGATGCATACGACTTGAGAAATGCTTTAGTCTCATATGACTTGAGAAATGGAAGATCTACATATTTGAATATCAATGATATGCCGGGAACCTTTACTGCAGAAACCTTTATCGAGAGTCTCGTTTCCCTTAATCCGGCCAGATGAAACCTCAAAGCCATATATGTTCACAGAAAGACAAGAATCTATTGATTACAACAAGCACACACGCACTTCAGTAATAATTGCCAAGAAAAAGTTAGCAAAATGGACATCCCCAGAAAAAGAAAAAATATATTTTTTTTTTGCGACAAAAGATTATGATTTTACTAAGGAAATAAAAATTTGCAGAATACAATTCAGTTACAGAAGTACCCTCATTTAGTTGCAATTCAGTTATATTTTCCCTTTCATTATCACTTTCAAGTGTGTTATGAATTGACTGAACTGAATAAATTTGAACCAGTTTAAAATTGATGTCCATAAATATACGATGCTTTTAACTTCATTAATGGCCATCGTAGCTTCTCTTCCTCTTTTTCCTGCCATTTCCCTTAGAAAAAAGAAAATATATGGCAGGCCTACGTAGCAACTACTCGGGACGACCGCTTGAAAAAGTTGTTCGACTATTTGAAATGAAATGAATTGTAAGGTATGGATAACATGCATTGTAAGGTATGGAAAAGTCTTTGCTTTCTTTTTGTAATAGTTTTTTAATATGTATCATATATTGAATAAACCGAGTTGCAAACAACAAAGTCTGTTCCCAAATGCAAAAGCCACGTACATCTAAATTAATTTTAAGATGATGAGGGTTCAGTTTGGCACCCAACCTGCAAGAATTGCTTATTATTCAACTTGTTATTAGATACATGTAAATGACAGTTCAACCAGCGTTTTATTGGGTTTGAATGATTACATACAAGTTGCACAAATATAAAACATGTATCTTTCAATGGCTGAGTGCAAACGTGCTATTAGACACATTAGTTTATTTTTCTCGTCTATGCTCTCTCTCAGAATGAGCTACAATCGTGAGCTCAACTCGTACTATAGCAGTTTTGGCCGACCTAAATCGGTTTGGTCAAATCTATTTTCACCCAGCCAAACCTTCTTTCTTTATATGTCCTTACTGTACTTTGGAAACTTCAATCTTGCTTTGGAAACAAAGTACAGACCTTTTCAAGGTAATTCGTATGGCGTTTCTACCAAATTTTGTCTTGCTGCATTTGATCCGTGGAAGTTGAAGTCTTGGGCAGGAATATAGGACTCAACAAAGTTCAAGTTCAACCAAATTTTCTACCAAATTTCTGGTTTATAGAGGTTCTCCAAAGGTGATTTTCCTCTTTACCATATCTCCAAATCCGCTTAGACAAGAGCGCTTGATTTGTTAGCTTTAACCTACGTATGCCCAACCCTCCGTTTGGTTTGGAGTTGCAAATGGAGAATGAGATTGTTATAACTGTTTCTGCTCCTAGACTTTCTATTATCAGTTTTGCAATTCCAAGTTTCTACTTGAAATGGCTTTGCCACTTGCGCCTGATGTTATTAATTATTCATTACCAAACCTCTACAACCATTGATATTAATTTGCTGGATATCCAAGCCATTGCGAAAAGAAACCAAAAGTGGTGACTCGTGAGTCGCTAAGATTAATGCGAAATTGCTATTTGACCAAATAGCAAATGACACAAATGACTTCTCCTATAAACCTTTCTACATCTGTAATTCATGGAATGTTGCAGCGGCTTGAATATGTATTCTTGTTGCGAACATGAGGTTCCAATTGTACTTCATATATCATTGCATTGGAGCTCCATATATGTGCCAATGTTTGAGCTCCTTAATGAGAGAGGAGTTAGGTCAGAAATGAGGAGAAAAGTTGTTTCCCCATGCCGATTGCAAATTTTGATGAGATAGTGGAACTATATTGGGCCAAATTATGTATAGTTGGCCCAGTGTAAAAAATTGCAAAACAGTCGGATCAATGTAACCGACGGTTCACTTTGTAATGTAATCATCACTTTGTGTAGTTCTTTAAGTGTCAGTTAGGTAGATGTTACCATCATGAATTAGTAGAAGGCCTACTGTGTCCGTCTACGTTCCATGAATTAGATCTTGACTCTCATACTCTCCAGACGGGTGGTCACCAAGGGCGTCTGTGGACCTATTTAGCTATTACTCGAAAGCGAAAGCCAACAATATTTTCATAGAGTGGCATTGATCTAGAGAAACAATGAGGTCTCGTACTCTCGTCCAGTCAATGAATAATTGAACACGTTATAGTGCAGTAAAAATGCTATTTCTAAGCCCATTTTCTGGTAATAAAATGCATTGGTAGTGTTAGATATTACATAGCAATCTATATATGCCATTTCAGTTATATATTCATCCATCAGCAAATTTATATTCAACACCATTGGTATTTGATATAGCTTTTTAAGCTTTATTTAGCCATGAATTCATTCAATAAGAATACTCAAATAACATCAATACTGTATCTTCTAATTCATTTCATTTTCTTTTTGTTCACCATCCTCACTCAATTTCCACTGGCCTCTCGTGGATGCCACGAAATGGAAAGAAGGGCTCTCTTAGACTTCAGATTCTCGTTAGAAGACCCTTCGAATCGCTTGTATTCATGGCAAGAAGGCAACAAATATCAAAACTTGTATCTTTCAATGGCTGAGTGCAAACGTGCTATTAGACACATTAGTTTATTTTTCTCGTCTATGCTCTCTCTCAGAATGAGCTACAATCGTGAGCTCAACTCGTACTATAGCAGTTTTGGCCGACCTAAATCGGTTTGGTCAAATCAATTTTCACCCAGCCAACCCTTCTTTCTTTATGTCCTTACTGTACTTTGGAAACTTCAATCTTTCTTTGGAAACAAAGTATAGACCATTTCAAGCTAATTCGTATGGCGTTTCTACCAAATTTTGTCCTGCTGCATTTGATCCGTGGAAGTTGAAGTCTTGGGCAGGAATAGGATTCAACAAAGTTCAAGTTCAACCAAATTTTCTACCAAATTTCTGGTGCATAGACGTTCTCCAAAGGCGATTTTTCTGTTTACCGTATCTCCAAATCCACTTAGACAAGAGCGCTCGATTTATTAGCTTTAACCTCCGTATGCCCAACCCTCCGTTCTCTTTGGAATTGCAAATGGAGAATGAGATTGTTATAACAGTTTCTGCTCCTAGACTTTCTATTATCAGTTTTATCATTCCAAGTTTCTACTTCAAATGGCTTTGTCACTTGCACCTGATGTTATTAATTAATACCAAACCTCTACAACCATTGATATTAATTTGCTGGTGGAGGGTTATTTACCTGGTCAAATATGCAAACTCCACCCATTTTATGCAGATTGGATAGATTTGTTGTTAGTGGGGAGTGGGAGGACAAGTTCCCTTTAATGGCGCAATGCATTCTCACTCGGACGGTTTCAGATCATTCTCCATTGTCTCTACGAAGTGGTGGTATCGTTTTTGGTCCATTTCCTTTTAAAGTTGAAATTTTCTGGTTAGAGCATCCTGATTTTAAAGATCTGATGTTCTTTTGGTGGAATAGCATGTTTTTTTGAGGGTTCTCCAAGCTTTATCTTTGCTAAGAAATTACAAATGTTGAAGTGTATTTTAAAGAGCTGGAGTAAAGAGACTTTTGGGAACTTGGATAAGAAATTAAGGGATTTGGAAATACTAATTGACGTTCTTGACAAAATGGAAGAGGTAGCTTCTCCTATTTCAGATGTAGAGATTTTAGAGAGGGCTAGGCATCGTCAGCATTATAATAAAGTGCTTGTCCTGATATCGAAGAGGTGGAAACTAAGGACTAAATTTCGTTGGCATGAGGATAGGGAAAGGAATACAAAGATGTTTCACAAAATGGCGAATGGGAACAGAAGGAAAAATGCGCTTTTTAAGTTGGAAATTGGGACAAAGGAGGTTGTTTGTCAAGATCGAATTATCAAAGAGGTGACAGATTTTTATGAGAAACTGTATTCTAGAGATCAGGAGGAGTATATTAACTTGGAAGAGCTATCGTTTTCTAGTATTTCAGAGACGGAGAGCAGTTGGCTTGAAATAGAAATTTCTGAAGACGAGATTCTCTCGACTATCAAATCGTTCAAGATGAATAAGTCTCCAGGGCCTGACGGTTTTTCGATTGAATTTTACAGAGTTTCTTGGGATGTTATTAAAGATGATTTTATGAAATGGTGAAGGAATTTAATTAGATTGGGGGTGTCAATTGGCGCTTAAACAGCACTTTTTTTTCTTTGATTCCGAAGAAGAATGACGCAACTCAGTTGAAGGATTTTCGACCTATTAGCCTGGTCAGTACTATCTATAAGATTTTATTAAAAGTTCTTGCCAGTAGATTAAAGGTGGTGATTCCAAATCTGATTTCTCAATCGCACGGTGCTTTTCTAGCTGAGAGACAGATATTAGATGGGATCTTGATTGCAAATGAGCTAATTGACTATAGAAAGATACAAGGAAAAGAAGGGATTGTGTGTAAGTTGGATACGGAAAAGGCTTACGACCATGTTCTCTGGGGTTCTGTTGATGGTGTCCTTAGAAAGATGGGGTTCAGTTGGAAATGGAGAAGATGGGTTCGAAATTGCATCTCCACTGCTAGGTTTTCAGTTATCATTAATGGGGCCGCGAAAGGGTTTTTCAAAGCTTCTTGGGGGCTCCGGCAGGGAGACCCCCTCTCTCCGTTCTTATTCCTATTGGTGGCTGAAGTTTTTAATAAGCTCATGATCAATGCGAAGTATGAAGGATGTCTTAAAGGTTTTTACGTGAAAGAAAATGGTACGGAAATCTCTCATCTTCAATTCGCGGACGACACAATTGTGTTCTTAGATACAAAGGTCGAAGAAGTTCAGAAACTTATGGAGGTTCTAGAGAGTTTTAAGGCTAAAACAGGCCTGAAAATTAACCTCGCCAAGAGTTCTATGATGGGTATATAGATTCACCAAGACTGTATTCAAGAATGTGCAGATTTAGCAAGGTGTGTGATTGGTGAATTTCCATTTTCTTACCTTGGGATCTCTATTGGGGCTTCTACTAGGCTAAAATCAGTTTGGAATATTGTGATTGAAAGAATGACTCCTAAGCTAGCTCCACGGAAAAGAAGGTATCTATCGAAAGCCGGGAGGTTTCAGCTTATCAATAGCTCGTTAGCAGCCATCCCTTTGTATTATCTTTCTTTGTTTCAAATTCCTATTTCGGTTGCGCAGAAATTAGAAAGACTGATGCGGAACTTTCTTTGAGGAGATACTATTGCTAAGAAAAAGTTACATTGGAGGTCGTGGAAAAAAAATTATATTCCTAAGAGTGAGGGCGGATTGGATATCAGAAACTTGAAGACGACTAATGACGCTTTATTAACCAAATGGTTGTGGAGATATGGACAGGAAAAAACTAGTTTGTGGAGAAAAATTATTTTTGAGAAATTTGGAGGCGTCGAAAAGGCTTGGTTATCTAAAGATTCTAAGAGAACCTATGGATGGGGGTTATGGCGGGGTATTCTTAATCTATCAACTTTTCTTAAAAAGGGGTCGAAAATTTCAGTTGGAAGAGGAAATAAAACCAATTTTTGGGACGATGTTTGGTGTCATGAAAAAACTCTTAAAGAGTTATATCCAAGATTATGGAAAGTCAGTATAAGGAAGGAGGGTACAGTTGATGACATGAACATGGATAATGGTAATGGGTCGTCTTGGAACATTGATCCATGTAGAAGGCTCAATGACCTGGAGATTCAAGAGGTAATGAAATTTTCGAGACTTTTAGATAATCAAGGAGAGCTTAATGCAGACGACGATAAACGGGAGGGGAGATCTAATCCAAAAGGTACATTTTCTGTTAGTTCTTGCTATGCTTGGATTATGCATAATCATGGACAATTCACACCTTTAAATTTTCCTTCTAAATACATTTGGAATAAGACAATTCCTCCTAAATTTAGTTTCTTGGTGTGGGCTGCCGCCAATGGAGTTGTTCCTACTCTCTCCATGTTGTCCAGAAGGGGTATGACAGTAGTAAACATTTGTGCATTTTGTAATACCAGTGAGAAGTCTGTAGAGCATTTGTTCCTTCACTGTTCTTTTATTAGGCAGATATGGGATCATTTTTTACAGCAACTGGGGTTTGTTTGGGCTCACCCCACGACAATTATCGAATTCCTTTGGAAGTGGAAGTTGAAGATCTCTACCAAGCCTCTCATTTTCTTGAGATTTTGTCTACCCTTTGCGATTTGGTGGTCAGTTTGGTTGGAAAGAAATGACATTATAATAGAGAAGAAACAAAGAAGAAAAACTTTAAATTCTCTTATTTTGGATATCAAGTTGTTGTTACTTGGTTGGGCTGTCAATATTGATTCTTTTAAGAACATAAAGTTTGATGATTTTGTTTTCGATTGGGTGAATTTATTTAAGGAGTAGTTCATTGTAACTACCTATTCGCCTCTCTTTGTATTTCTTTGGAGGGTGCTATTTTGGCACTATTTCTTTTTATTTTGATCTTGCCTGTTTCAAAAAAAAATATTAATTTGCTGGAAATTCCAAGCCATTGCGAAAAGAAACCAAAAAAGGTGACTCGTTAGTCCCTAGGGATTAATGACACAAATGACTTGTCCTATAAAGGTGACTTGTTGCGAACATGAGGCTCCAATTGTACTTCATCATATATATTAATTTGCATTGGAGCTCCATATTTTAAAAATTGAAGATGGTTATTAAAAAAAAAAAATCTTTCAGTAAGAGAGAGGAGTAAGTTAGGTCAGAAATGAGGAGAAAATTTGTTTCCCCATGCAGATTGCAAATTTTGATGAGATAGTGGAACTAGATTGGGCAAAATTATGTATAGTTGGCCCAGTTTAATAAATGGCAAAACAGTTGGATCAACGTAACCGACGGTTCACTTTGTAATGTGATCAGTCCGTAGTCATTTGGAAAAGGAATTCATGCTGGTTCTTCTCTTGCTTTAAGTGTCGGTTAGGCACATATATCACAATCATGAATTATTAAATGCCCTACTGTATCTGTCTACGTTCCGTGAATTACAATCTTGACTCTCGTAGACTCTCCAGATGGGCGGTCACCAAGGGCGTTGGCGAACCTACTTAGCTATTACTCGAAAGCGAAAGCCAACAATATTTTTTCATAGAGTGGGATTTACTTCGAGGCACAATGAGGTCTCGCACTCTAGTCAGGTCGGGGCCGGTCTTGAAGAGGAAGTGTAGCATCAGAATCTCGCAACAATAATGCCTCAGCGAAATTATCAACAACACAACACAACAGCGTCGCAGAACAATTTCAGAAATGACATAATAAACGACGTCAGCTAAAATCATGAGAAAAATGTGATGGTTCTGCGAAAATAAGAGAGTTTGCGAGATTAACATTTGTAAGGTTGCGAGAATGTCGCAAGCCATATCCGAAAATAAAGGACGGATTAGCTGTCATCCACTATGTACTTCCCTATAAATAGTCGTTCAGTTGTAAAGGAAAGGGGGAGATCTTTTTCGGGGTGAGAAGAAAGTAAATAGGAGAGAGAAAATCTAGAGCAGTGGTTATTCTTGATTCCTTTATCTTTTCTTGTAAGATTGTTCAAAGATTCATCAATAAAATTAAGATTGTTAATCTAAAATGAGTTAAATATTAATGAAATCATATGAGGGGTGTAGTGTAGGGTTTCCTGCAACTACATAATGGCGCTAGAAACATGGCACATTGAAGATTATTCTAGAAAAAATTGAAGATTAATATTGAGATTTGTGAAGATTTGGAGTAATTGATTAAGAATTTTACATAATTTCTTGCAATTCGTTAACATTGAAGAAATGGCTAGAAGAAGAAATACATCAGAACAACCAACTACTGTTAGAAGAAGCAAGAGAATTGCTGGAAGAGAAAGAAGTGAAATGGGAGAATCTGCTAGAATGAGAAATAATGGAGAAAATCAAATTCAACCACCATTTCAACAAACACTAGTACAAGGAAGGAATATAGATTATGATAGGGTGAGTATACACACTTGGAAATCAAATTTCGCAGAAGAAGTAGAAGAAGAGCAGCAAACCAGAAACCATAGACAGGTAGAGAGACATCAAGAAGCAGATGAAGGAATAATCCATGGAGATGAGGAAATTGGAGCGTTAGAAACATTGAGACGAAGAATACATGAAGAAAGAAGAGCTGAGGCAGAATAACGTGCAAATCTAACAAGGCAAAATCACGAATTGAGGATGGAAAATATGAGACTACAATGTAGAAGATCGGAAAGTATTACAAAATCATATTCAAGATCGACTAGAAGAGAAATGAGGCGAAACTCACCCACAATTAATGCCGGAAATAACATTCAAGAAGAAATATCAAATCCTGATGAAGAACATCGCGAAAATAGAGAAAGGATTGATGATCGTTACGTTCCACAAAATGAAACTTTTGATGATAGGCAAAATGGTAGAAATCAAGAGAATGTACAACTTCAGGGACGAAATGATCAAGATGGCGAAGGGAATCGAGAGGAAGGAAGGAGAATTATACGTGAGAGAAAAACTCAAAGAAATCAACAAACGATTGAATAAAAAATTGAAAGACATTATGCTGAACAAGCACGTTTAATTTGCGAACGTGAAAGATTGAGAGCGGAAATGGAAGAACAAGATCTTCAGGAGACAATTCGCCATAACAATCACGACAATCGAGAAAGAAGGTGTACAAAAAACCGGAATAACGGTAACATCAATGAAGAGTATGATGGAGTACAGAGGATGGTTGAAAGACAGCGAATGGAATTAATAAGAAATGAACAAAATCATGAAGGGGAAAATGAGAGACATCATCATATGCGAATTCAAGATAGAGATAAAGAAGAGAATCGCAGGAAGACGATATGAGGATAATGAATAAGAAATGCAAAATTTCGCGAGAGAAGAAAAACATGAACGAAGAAGAAGGGAGGCGAAATTAAAAAGACCAATGGATCAAAATTCAGGTGTAAATAAACAATTCTTGAAAGAGTTAGAAGAAATGAGAGGAATGCTAAATAATAGAGGAGAGGTAGGCAGAAGACAATTAGATGAGGCTATAGAAGAAGCTGCGAAAACTCCATTTACAAGGGAAGTACAACTAGGAGGAATACCTCCGAAATGCAATTTTCCCGCATTAACCAGCATTTTTGATGGAACAACTTGTGCAATTCAACACATTAAAGCCTATGTGAGATGTATGTTGCAATGGGAAAATCATGATGCCGTATTATGCAAGTATTTTGCATCCAGCTTAACAGGGGAGGCGTTAAAATGGTTCCAAGCTCTACCAAAGAATACAATAACATACTTTAATCATTTGCAGACTACATTCCTGGGGGCATATATAAGTAATAATTCTTCGCGACCTGGTATTGAAGACGTGTTTGGATTAAAACAAAGAATTGGCGAAAGTTTGAAGCACCTAACTAAAAGATGGAGGACTATGTGTAGCGAAATGGCTGGCCGTGTGGATGAGAGATATCTTATCTTATCATTTATCAATGCTATGTTTGCAACCAACCTATTGTATATCCAAATTTTCAGAGTCAAGAATACGATCACAATGACTGAATTGCGAGAACTTCAAGAAGAATATATTACTCTAGAGGAAAGGCAAAATTAAATGGAATCATACCCAGTTGTGAACACCAGTTCACAAACAGCGAATGCAAGCTTATTACCCAAACTAATAAACACAGTGAAGAAAATTTCGCAAGTACAACAAGAGAAGGTGACGGGTAACAATCAACAGAAACTGGTGGCTATGGGAAGCCGAGATCAAGAGGAGTATGAAATAGAAAGAAATTTCTACAATCGTGGTGGAAATAGCAAGATTCAAAGACTCGATCAGCCACAAGAAACTTATGGAGGTCAAAGACAAAACTATAATAGAGGACAAGGAGGTCACAAGGTAGTATGGGATGAAATCAAGATGCCACCTCTAAATGCAAGTGTGGAGAAAATATGAGAAGCTATAATTTTGATGGAGAATATACAAACATCATGGAACATGGGAACGGAACCACCTCCAAACCACAGAAGTCACGAGTTTTGTTCTTATCATCATTTTCATGGACATACTACAAATGATTGCAGAAATGTAAAAAGAATTATTCTGAGAATGATAGATCAAGGAATACTAAACCACTTTTTGGTAGGGCACCCACAATCTCAACCATTGCCACCACCACCAGAGCATCATAAAGTAAACACGATGAAAAAGAAGGAAACATTCTTCATAGAAGTTGGTGCAAAAGCAAAGAATCTATTCTGTTACTTTATCGTACATTCATACAAGACAATTGAAGATTTTCATGACAATGTTTTGAGTAGAGTGTTCGCAAGAGATAATGATGGAATAGAAATTATGAATATTGCGAAAATCTCACCACTAGAGGAATGGAAGAAACAGATTATTTCTTTTACCGCAGAAGAAATCCCCGAAGGTGAAGAGGTACATGATAATCCATTGGTAGTAAAATTAGAAACTAATCTAAAACTGAAAGAAGATGAGGATGATGAAGCTGAAGATTCATGGGAAATTAATAGGATTCTAATCGATACTGGAAGCTCTGTGAACATCTTATTTTATCACACTTGTAAAACTATGGGAGGAAGAGATGATGATCTTATACCATCAACATATAAGATATATGGTTTTAATGGTACTGCCAACAAGCCTAAAGGGGAGGTTACTATGCGAATTCCATTGAAGGAAATATCTTCTGAAATCCTATTCTGTGTCGTTGATGTAGAATCACCCTACAATGCATTGATTGGTCGACCTTGGCTACATGGAATTCTAGGTATAGCTTCAACTTTCCACCAGTGCATCAAATTTCCTCACCCCAGCGGTGTAGGAATCATAAAGGGAGATTGGGTTGAAGGAAAGAGGTGTTACGAAACTAAGGTGGAATCTTGCGAAGGAAGAGCAAACAAGAAGGAAAATTGGCGACAAAAAATCAAAGAGACACAAAGAAGTGAGAAATTTATGGTGGATGCAATCGAACGAAAAGAAGAAGAGATGTTGCGAAACTAATGCTATCTCAGAATAAAAAATGATGAACATACCACTACCAAGGAAGCAGTAGAAGAAAATAACAAAGAAGCAGAGGATGGCAAAGGTAATAAAAATAAGAAATGTATGAATGATTAACTTGTTGCGACACTCTCCAATAAGTAAAATTCTCAAAAATACATTTTATTGAATGACAAGATTGAGATTGCAAAATGCAAATATGATATGATGATGTGCGAGAATCTCGCTGAGATAATGAATTTTACAGAATACAATCAGAAAACAATGACAAAGGAGAAAGGGGCGAACCTTTATGGCGTACACCCTAGTTCGCGAATACAATTTCGCAAGAGGCAAATGTAAGACCTGATGTACGTCATATAAGGGGGTACCTGTTGCATGGCTCGGGGAAAGGTTACACCGCCACCGGAACCTGAGTCATGAAGATTTGGGATCAATAAAGCCCATTCGGGAGAGGCACCTTGGATTCTCAACATAAGCATATGACTTAGGTTGGGAGACTAAGGTTATAAGGACTCTCCCAAGGACTGCAAAATCTGATCAAGGCGCTGAGGTACACGGTTGAGTCAAGAGTGTCAGGGGCGTTTGAAGCGTACCTTGCCATTCTTGACAAGTCTTGGCTTATACTGCACTCGGCCCGAAGAAAACCCCATTTAGGGTGCAGTCTCGTAACCATAAACCCTATAGGTAAAAGGGATAAGAGGATGCGAAAACAACAGGTTGTTGTTAAGACCGGATGGGAGGATCCAACATTGTATGGTAGAGGTACGCCTCCTTGAAGGGGCAACCAGGGGGAAGATAAGGGCGGCACCCTACATTAGGGAGCTGATAAGTGTATTAAGACGCAAATGTCATGAGGCTTTTTAATCGCAAGGGTATTAAGACTTGTCATATTTGTGCGACAATCCTGAAGAGGCAATAATACAAAAGAAAAAGATAAGACGAGATCAATGGGTTTTCGCATGAAAGTGCGAAGACGTCCTGCGATTTCGTCGCAAGACGGCAATGTCATGGGGCTTTATTTTCACAAGAATATTTAGGCCTGTCATATTGTCGCAACATTCCTGAAGAGGCCATAATACAAAAGAAAAAGTTAAGGCAAGATCAATGGGTTTTTGCATGAAAGTGCAAGAACGTCCTGCGATTTTGTCGCAATGACAAGAGGTGACATAATAAGACCTTTAATTAAGAAGGAAAAATAAGACCACACAGGAATGAGATTTTGAAAAGAATCAAAATTCACTTCGCACAATATTGAGAAATTATATATAAACAACTGCGAAGTTGAGGCACAAAATAAGAAAAATCTGCAAAATCTCTTATTTGGATACAACTAACAGAGGCAAGTATGGGAATGAATGAAATTAGAAAATGTTATTTGTTTCCATATGGTAAATTTACGCAAAAATTCAAAAATTAATGATTATATTGATTAACTGTATTGTAAGGAAGAATTTTTTTAATTAATGCATGTCAAAATGAAAGAAACGCATATATTAAGGAATATGGGGAATCAAAAGAATTCACAAATGTACTGAAAGAAGTAATAAATGTACAAATATTACAGAAGATCAAAGAAATAAACAAAGACTACTTCTTAATTGATCCTTCATCATCTTCATCAGAATTGTTCCCTTCTTCGTCTGCATCAGAACTTTCATCACCATCAGAACCTTCATCACCATCAGATTCTTCATCATCAGCTTCGCTATCAGAAATAATCAGACTTGGAATATTCTTTGGTATCTCCTCCAAGAGACAAGGATAATCAGAATGAGGAATACTATGGTCATCACAAACCATTTGAATAGTTTGATTGCAAAAATGCATAACATCATTCTTAAAGTTCGCAACAGTGATCTTGATTTGATTCTTTAAGTACATCAATTCTTTCGTGATATCTACTTTCAGAATCTGCGAGCAAAAGTCGATCAATTAATAACTTGATGAAAATTCATAAGAAACAAAAGATTAGTGAAGAAGAACAGTTAATAACCTTCTCTGTCAGAAATCATATCTCTAATCAAGGTTGTATGCTCAACTTGGAGACTAACATTTACACCTAAATCTTTTCTGGCATCATCTAAGATTTTCGCAGCCCAAATGAATTCATCCTCATTATTTATAAGGAGACGAGAACGAATTTGGTTTTCTCTTTCACAAAGCGCGGTATTCTTGCGGTTAGCTTCATCTCGTTCGAGTTGAACTTCAAGAAGGGTCTCTTGGAATTTCGCTAAAGCCTTAGCACCTTGATCAGAGATGCGATCCTTATCATCTATGAGACCGCTAATTTTGGTTCTTAGCTCATTGATTTTCTCTTTAGAATTAAGAAAGAGATGCCTAAATCGGTTGGCTAAGCCTAAACTAGATTTATGGTAAATCTCTAAGAGGCGAAATTTGGATCTCAGTTCATTCAGGGAAAGAGATGAAATTTTATCATTTGAGAAACTATTTAAAGATTTATTAAGGCGCTCAAGAAGGGTATCATTATCCAAGGAATTAGGAAATGAACGAAGAATAGTAGCTTCATCAGAAAGACCATAAATGTCTGCAAAAAGGATTAATCAAATAAGATAAAACAACAGGATGAATGAATGAAGGGAAAAGAGGAAAATAAACATACCATAGAGTTGATTATTAGCTTGATGAAGACTAGAGATTTTATTCTTGTATGAAGAAGAATCAATTTCCAGTTGTTTGTTCTTCTCGCGAAGATCTTTGACTTCAATTTCCAATTCCTCATTCTTTGCACGAAATTGGAAATTTTTCTTTTCAAGAATTTCGCGTCTCCTCTCCAGATCCGAGGAAACAACGAAAAAAGCTTTTCCAGCCTGCGAGAAAATGTAAAAAGTATTAAAATAGAAAGAGATTTTGAGTTATAGTAATGAAGAAGTAAAAAGACTAAAGCATACCAGACTATTAAGAGAATGCAGGAAGTTGGGAGTAACTGATCTAGAAACTCCGTGAAGAGAATTATCACCATCCATTAAAGGAACATCGCAAGTTCTAGCGAGAGATTTGCAGGTATTAGCGAATTGATTATCTCCCATTCCTTGCCAAGAATCATAAAAGAGGCCATAGAGCTTATCCATAGAAGATTCAAATGGAGAATCTTCATTTGCAGCAAGGTCATCATTATCCTCATCATCTTCATCACTCTCGGAGTTTTGTTGAAAAGGAATATTTGAAGGAGAGTAAGAACAAGTTTTTCTCTTCTTTGAAGGAGGAGCAGTTGGTTTTTCCCTGCGAAGAGCACCCTTGCCTTTATCACCAGTCCTCGCAACATTGGCAGGTTCTTCTATTTCAGCAATAATCTTCACACACAGATAGAAATAAGAAATAGAAGCAACAGTATACTTTTTAAAATCATAAGAGAATATTTCTTACCTCATATATGTATGAGAGAAGATCTAACAAGGTACTAGACTTCATAGTCCTATGATAGCTATCTTTCAGTTTCTGGATCTGTAGAATGTGGCAAGAATCAGCGAACAAAAGAATAAAGACAAATAAAGAAATTTAAAGAGAGAAAAAATGGAAGAAACATACCTCTTTCTCCTTCTCGGGCCAAGAGAATACCCAAGGTTGATAAGTAGCGAGATTCTCAGGAAGAACATTTGACCTAGCATTGTAAGGTCCTTTTAGCATTAAGGGAAAAACACACCAATTATCATCTTTGGATTGGAGAGGAGTTTTGTTCTTACCAGAATGCCAATCAATGTCTTGCATGAGTATTTTAGCTTCATCAATATTATCTTTCCTTTTCAAGCGAATACCCCAGCGAGTATTCTCTTTCTTCATGGAGATCAATTCATAATTTTCAAAGAAACTCGCTACTGTGTATTTTTCAGCAATTATCTCCAAGTCCGTGAATTTAGGATCCCTAAGTTCTTTGGAGTAAAGAGATCCTTTACCAGAACCACAGTTAGCGGATTCTAGTATCAGACGGATGAAATCCCCACTCAATTGGAAGATATCTAGCGAAAACCCCGAGTGAGCGAGAATTTTATAGAACATAAGAATATCTGGTCATAAAGAGGAATGGGGAGACCTGCGAGAATTTGTCCTAGTGAAATTATGATTGATTGATCATCACAATGTTGATCAGAAAAAAGTTTGATAGAAAGAATTGACTTGGCACTTTCACCAGGAATGGTAGAAAGTGTGAACCCTTTCTCAGCAAGATCTTTTTGGATATCTTTTAAGTTTTTCTCATGTTTGTGGCCACTTGGAGGCATATCTGAATATAGAGTATGGGAATGGAAAAAAATTAAGAAGATTGAAGAGGGAAGAATTACAGTAGCATAACTTACGGAAGAACAATAAAGTTGCAGAGATGAGAAAATAAAAATAGAAGAGAAAGTAAAAAGAAAATGGAAAGAAGAGTATATAAAGAAGATTTTTTTTACTTGAAGAAATAAACACCATTAATGCGAAAAGACTTGAGCGGTTGAAAAGCAGCGGTTACAGAAGACGTGTCAAGAAATAAATGGAAGAAAGGATACGTGTGATAAATGCAGAATATGAAGAGATGGACAGTTGCGGCATTTCTCACATCATTCTCTACTTCACAGAGAAGATATGAGAAGAGGCAAGATGTAGGATCAGAATCTCGCAACAATAATGCCTCAGCGAAATTATCAACAACACAACAGCGTCGCAGAACAATTTCATAAATGACATAATAAACGACGTCAGCTAAAATCATGAGAAAAATGTGATGGTTCTGCGAAAATAAGAGAGTCTGCGAGATTAACATTTGTAAGGTTGCAAGAATGTCACAAGCCATATCCTAAAATAAATGACGGATTAGCTGTCATCCACTATGTACTTCCCTATAAATAGTCGTTCAGTTGTAAAGGAAAGGGGGAGATCTTTATCTTTTCTTGTAAGATTGTTCAAAAATTCATCAATAAAATTAAGATTTTTAATCTAAAATGGGTTAAATGTTAATGAAATCATATGAGGGGTGTAGTGTAGGATTTCCTGCAACTACAGGAAATAGGGAAAGCTCCACTTCAGGGCAACAAGCCCAGGGGGAACAGAATAGGAGTGTTTTGTAGTAGTATTTAGCTGCTAACTAAGAAAAGAGTTGGGAAAAGATTGAGGAACTAATTTTCCAACCAATTGAAAAACGACTTAAGTTGGTGTCATTAAAAATCTTAGGATTTCAGAATGTTTGAAAAAGTTATTTGATTTCTCT
Source organism: Papaver somniferum (assembly GCF_003573695.1). Taxonomy (NCBI): domain Eukaryota; kingdom Viridiplantae; phylum Streptophyta; class Magnoliopsida; order Ranunculales; family Papaveraceae; genus Papaver; species Papaver somniferum. Next base: position 155,852,181 of record NC_039367.1, read on the forward strand.
CTATCTCTCAAGGTAAGTCTGGAATGCTATAAATTCGATTGCAATTCTATTTTTCTGAGGATTGTGTTTGTTTTATGAAATTCTACTCCATATTCTTAGACAATAATAGATAACCGATGATTAAATGTTAATTAGTATGTTTCCTTTTAAGGATGGGAAAAAAATTGAAACAGATTATAAACAACCCAATGCATCTACGCCCTTATCCTATTTCTTTTAGGGTAAGGGGACAACATTGGCTAGGTTCGTTTTGGGGAAAAAAATACTTAGGACCGGCCCCGAGCCGACGAATAATAATCCTGTCGATTTCTTATTATTGAACACGTTATAGTACAACAGAAATGCTATTTCCAAGCCATCTATATCAATTTAAGCCATTTTTTTTTGAGTGAAAAGGTTAAAATTATATCTAAGCCATGACAGTTATGCATCCATCAGAAAAATTTATACGAAACACATAGCACCATTCCATCCACTTATTCATTTCATTTTTTTTCTTTTGTTGATTATTCATCTTCTTTAGTTAGCCATGAACTCACTCAAATAAAGATCTCTATCTAACTTATTTTTGTTTTTCATTTTCTTGACGCCTTGTATACGCTCTCCATAAAAGCTGAAAACCAATGAAGTAAATTTCTGTTGAATAGTCAAGTAATTTCTGCTGATAAGGTCCTTTGCTCCAAAAAAGGAAACTTTAAAGTCCTTTGCTCCAAAAAGGAAACTTTATTATATACAATTTATAAAGAAATGATAAAAATGGAAAAGATTTTCGATTTGATTCCATAGTGATTCAAAAAGGGTTTACTTTATGAACTGAACGAAATTCCACTACAAAGTTTGTTCTTTTTACTTTACTCAATATTACTTTACTCAATAGTTGTTCAACGAATCTGTTGATTCAAAATAACGGAATCGGTGGATGTTACAGATGATGGATCACTGGATCAATCTTTTTTCTACTTTTGTCACCCTATCTTTGTTAATGCCGTCTATGATGATTGATGAATCAAAAACTTTTAATTGGAGAAAATTTTGTCTGTTTATTTTTTAACGTAATGTAAACTTAGGTAAATGTTTTATCACCATATGTATAAAAAGAACATATCTTATTTAGCTCCTTTATGCCTACTCTAACTAGTTATTTCGGTTTTCTACTGACGGCTTCAACTATAACTCCCGCTCTTTTTATTGGTCTGAGAAAGATACGACTTATTTGAAATGAATTGAACGAACAATTCAGAAAAAAAACTTTTTCTGTGATATTCTAGTTCTAGGTATTCTATAGTGACTTCCCGCGTCAATTGTCAATTCTTGATCATTCAGATTCATTTATCGGTTCGGATTTATATTTACACTAGTGGAAAAAGGAAGTTCCGCGACCGTCAAGACAAGTCATATATACGAGTTATACGACCATTATTAACCGTCTCTATTGGGGTCTCTGATAAAGCATAGCTGTTTGTACGACCCTTAGCCGTGTGTTTCAAAATAACAACTGATTTTAAGGGTATAGGTATAGACCCTAAACCGTGAGTCTCAGATTTAAATTATAATATAAAAAAAAATTGATTCAAATTTGCTGAAATGCCTGAATGGCTAAATCTGAAATAATCTGATTGCGTCAAGGTCAAGTCAAGTCAAATGGAAGTCAAGTCAAATGGAAGTCAAGCCAAAGTCAAGTCAAATGAAACTCAAATGAAACCCAATCTGAAGTTCAAATATAAACTCAAACTTGAGAATTCCATATTCATTCATTCAAAAGGAATTTAAATTAAAGTCAAATGACACCCAGACTCAAATTGAAATGAAACTCCAAATAAACTCAATCTGAGAATTCAACATTCATTCCTTTATCTACTGGGTTTAAATTTACACAAAAATGGATGAAATTCTGAGTTCATAACAAGAAACTTGAAGGTAAGTTCAATATGTTCAACCTATATCCAGCTCGGTGAAAAATCTATGCAGGAACAGAAGTTTCTTCGTCCCTCGAGCTATAGATCGATTAATGACATCAATGGTTCATACTCAAGTCTGGATCCTTATAGGTTCTTTCTTTCACTTGGGTTAGTAGAATTCCCTGAAAAAGGAAAATAGACATTCACAAAATTAAAGGTACATTGTTGTTCTCAATCTGAAGGTAAATAACTCAGCCATCTTCTAATGACTCACCTAAAATATCCATTTTATCAATGAGTTCCTGAGATCCAAAGTAGCAAAACCCCCGCAGCTTGTAACAAGTTCTTGGCAGAAACCGGCTTCGTCTCTGTGAACCCTGCAAAAGAAAAATCCCTTGCATTCAACTGATAATCAAAAATCATAAACAGTTCTTTAAACCTTAAATTATGGCTGATACTCTACTGGAGCACCAACCTTAACTCCTTCAAACTCTCCTGGTGCTCCACCTCTTGGACCACCAAATCTTGCGAGTCTGTCACCACCTTCTTAATTAGGCCTGAATACACAACAACAAAATTAACATCAAAATTCAAGAACACATAACAACATCAGAAATCGAATTCACATAACCATTGGTGGTTAATTAGCAGCTTAACCTTCACAATCATAGATATCAACAAAGGAAGACATGTTTAAAAGCTATCTAAATGTTAATACTGTATTTTCCAGTGTGGAAGCAGTAAAAAAAAATAAAATTAATCAAGTGAGGAGCATATTACCTTTGAAATCTAACATCGTCTGAATCCAGTGCATCCCTCAAAGCTCCATAACCATTTGCCAGACTGAATGCAGCAACTCCAGGCTTGTTGTATCGAATCAAAGATGAAAGACGTCCATAGAAAATACATAAGAGGTCATAAGTATTTCAAGTGACGCCATTGAACATCAACCAGCCTCAGTATAGATAATAAAGCTGCATATCTAAACCGATGGCATGCATACAGAACAGACGACATATATTACTTGCATGATATTACACCATGTGCGGTTCGAGCAGTAACATCTGGATCTGAGATGAGATTAGCCAACAGGGGTTCGATCTTCCATTACAAGTTGCTGAATTTTATGATTGCTTTGAACTATGGTAGTTATAACATCGGCATGCTTTTCCTAGATGCGTGCACTCAATTACCAATTGTAAGCAAATCTATCAGGCAATACCAAAACATTAATTTACATACAACATGAAATCAAATATCACTAACTCATACAAAGAAATCAACTTACCGTTCTCCATGTCAATGGATTCAACATGGTCTTGCAATTCGTCCAACAGATCTGCAAAATCAACAACCAATAAGTAGGTTACTTAAACTGACACAATGATAACAGAACAAAACCCAAAGCGATAACATTTCATGTTGAATCTAGTATACCTTATATCTCTGCGGAAGTAACACCTTGATCTTCCAATATATTCTCAGGAGTCTTCTTAACAAGAGTAATCTCTTTCATCCTTTTGACCACATCAACCGTCTGAGCTGCATAGCTTCCATAAACTATATCTTATCCTCCTCTCTGCAGATATAACAACAAAAAAATTTCATCCAATGTAAATGACATAGTTATCGAGTCGCACTATAAATCCATGCTCTTATGAAATTACTAGTTTCACTAAATTACACCTAACGATTCTCAATTCTGCATTACATTCTTGTAGACCTGTCCAATTTCAGTATTACTCTAAACAAGAGTTGATACCACATAAAGATGCATATTACCTAAAGTATTGCTACAGTTGAAGAACATTACCACATCCTACATATACACATGGAATCTTTCACACGACAAACATTAAGACTTGTATTCTTATATATGATATAGAATGTGCATAAACAGAGAGTTATAAGAAAGTCTGGACAAATAATAGAGAATGTGTAGATAGTTATGTGCATGGATAATGTGCATACATAGCTTCAATCGTACTGAAATAAGCACATTATCATTGCCCAAAACTTAAAAGGTGGAGACACACACACTTAACTATATACACTTTTATATTTTTAGTGAAGTGAGATTCTTAGTTTTAACCTCATATTACCAATATGCAGATGGAACTAAGAATCTCAACAATCTAAGATTTTCACCAATATAAATATTATATTATGCAACAGACTAGCCGCAAAAAGGAAATAAAAACTTATAATAGCTAAAGAGAGAAGAACAAAGAAATATCTCAAAAAAGGAAGTTTTTATCATAATGATTCGCACCTGGTCCATTTAGTATAAAATATAAACCTAGAGTGCACTTACAGAATTTACAGAGCATTATGGGACTCTATATCAGAGAATCATCAGACCTATTTAATACAGAACTGGCTCATTATTAAAACATATTACAACTTTCAGTACATGGTTTTAAAATCGTGTATGACATTCGCATGGTCAAGTGTGAGCCAAGATATCCTTACATAATTTTTTTAGTACATCCAACGGAATTTTGGATGTCTTATTTTCATGTTACATTATTCAAATGGCTCAAATTTCTGAAATTTGGAAACCTTAAAAATAACTATTTGAACATCAAACTTACAAGCGCCCAAACTTATTTTGAATAATTATATTTGATGTATCAAAAGAAATGGAACAAGACCTAGGAATCACTAACTTATGTTTTGTTACCTGCAACTGCCATCCTAGAAGCGGCAACAAGAGCCTCTAAAATACCAATACCAACAAATGGAGCCGTTCTCAAAAATATTGTTCCATCTTGAAGCTTCCCGGTTAACTTCACTGAAAAAAATATAAACACATGAGCTTAGATTAACTCTCTCATTCAGCATCATATGAGATCATATTGAGCCTTTTTATACATCACACTATTTGGTTTACCTTTGGCAACAGTTCCATCATTAGGTTTATCATATCCCTCTCCTTCTTTAAGAACCTTCTTTATGACTTTCTTGTCAGGAGTTACTTCTGTCACGATCTTCCAGGAGAGAAACTCTAAAGAAATCAGAAGAGTTGCATTTGGTGGAACAGCTGCCTCCCGAGCTCTCCAAATCCATCTGCATCCAAGCATACAAACACCATCAAAAAAGGTCCACATCTAGAGTTACAAAAGAAAATGAAGATCAAATATGAATAGAACCTACAAAAGCCAGGAATTCTTGTTAATTGTTTTATTCAATTCGAGGAACAGGAGTCAAGAAGATTTTTCTTCCTACAAAACAACAAAAATAAAACCCCAAATTCACTCATTCAATCTTCAAAGTGCAAAAACTAAAACTCAAACAAAATCAAATGAAGTAAATCTATCAAATTCACTTGACCGAAATAGCAAACCTGAGTGCGTGCAACATAGTACTAAGTATGTAGAAACACCCAATTCATGTATCATCAGAATGTCGTAGTACACACAAGATACGAAAACATCAAGTGAGTTAACAACTCCTGAAATCGATCCAAAAACATCTCCTTTACCACTAAAACCCATGAAATCAGAACTTTTCTAAAACCCAAATTAAAGACACAAAAACAAACTAATTAGCTCACCTCACAGAACAGAAGCAGTGTAACCAACAATCTCTTAGCAAACTGAGCCATCTTTTACTTCATCACTGCCACCACACCATCGTTATCAGGAATGACAACACTAACCAGTTGAAGTAAACAACAACTTTAATGAAGAAAAATAACACTTCAATCGAAACTACAAACAGGAAAATCAAGAGCTTCGAAATTCACCCTAACCCCAATGAATCGTAAGACGTATTTTATGACTCCCCAAATCTCAATTAGGTCTCTCTATATTCCACACATAGACTGATCTCAAAATCACACTCTCCCAATTCATCAAAACCCAATCTCAAGCTCAATCCGATCAATCAATCAGTCATGTTTTCAGAATTCTTTTACAGAGAATTAACCACAACTCGAAAACTCAACAGCTCCGGAGACAAATTCCCAATATGGAAAACCAAAATCGAATTCATCCTCTCCGACATCGAAGTCTCATACGTCCTCCAACAACCAAAATCAGATGCACCACCAGACTCCAAAGAACACAAGAAATGGATAATGGACGATTTCACTTGCCGGCACGCAATTCTGGGCACACTGGAAGACGATCTCACAACACACAGACTACCATTGAAATCGATTATTTGTTTGAGGGTATTGACCTCTATTTTACCTTCCGGATATGGATCCATTGTAGAAGAAGAAGATGGTGGAGGTCGATCGAGAGAAAATTAATGTTTAAACTTACGGAGAGAGAAAAGAAGAGCGATGCGTTTTGCTATAAGTTAGTGAAAGAGATATGGGAGAATAAAGATAATGGATACAGAGATAAAGATGAGTACAGATACATCGATAATAACGAAGTCACGATCAAGCCGTACATTCATTTAGATCAATGGCTCAAATTTCAAACATTTTCGGCTGTTCATCTGACTACAGATACATCACTAATCATGGGTAGCGGAATCGGTCTCTGAATGAGGGTAAAATAATAAATATTTAGAGACTGTTTTTAGGAGATTGGAATTTTTTTAATATTGTTATTATATCAGAGACGGCTTTCTTTTGTCAACAGTCTGACTACCGTCAATGAGGGTCTCTGATGTGGGTGGTAAAACACTCATTTTCCACTAGTGTTAAGAATAGATATTACCTCTCTTTTTCCCCTTTCAAACAAACCGAAATGATTAAAGTTTTACTATTTGGAATCGTGTTAGGTCTAATTCCTATTATGTTGGCTGGATTATTCGTAACTGCATATTTACAATGGAGACGCGGTGATCAGTTGGACCTTTGATTAAGTAACATCTCGTTTTTGATTGACCTCCTCCTTTTTTAATTCACAGGAGGTCAAATTAAGGTCTCCGTTTAAGTTGGTGGAGTTCTTTCATTGTAATTCGAGAACAGAATCATGCTCTGTAGGATTTGAACATACGACATCGGGTTTTGGAGACCCATGTTCTACCGAACTGAACCAAGAGCGCCTTCTTATCACAATAGATAAGACCATAAAAAAGTATTATCTTTGTAGGCCCAATAAACTTTGCCTCTATAGTATCATAATGTATGTACAATTATGATCGATTTCAATTACTGTCTGCGAGCAAAGTAATAGGTTGGGATGACAGGATTTGAACCCGTGACATTTTGTACCCAAAACAAAAGCGCTACCAAGCTGCGCTACATCCCTTTCAATTGGTATACAGTGTCATTGTAGAGAATCCTTGTCTTGTTTTCCACGTCATTATTTCCCCCTATAATAAAAAATTTCGCTTGCAATTTGTTCATTTTGGTCTCATATAACATATAATAAAAGAACTATTTACATATGAAATCCGTTGGATAGAGAAATGAATATTTGTCAGTAATACTCAGGCAGAAGAGGAGGGCGTCTTTTTCTGTTTTAAGGTGTTGTATCATCAAATTACTTGACTATTCAGCAGAAATTTCATATATGAAAATTAATTAGCTTGGAACCACAAAAGAAAGATAGTACATTTCCGGACCTACTTAGCAATTAGTGGGAAAGCCACCAAAACTGAAATCAAACGCGTTTTGGATGCATTGACTAAATCAGAGGGGGATTGATTTGGAGATACATAATTTTAGATGTCTTTTCTTTGTAATATTTCATCATCATAAAATATGAACGATGTTTGAGCAACCTATCAAGTCAAGCTCACTCTAGTCTAGTCGATGAATAATAATCGTATGGACCTTTGATAATTGAACAAGTTGTATCATCAAAAAGCTTTTAAATCATACACAGTTGGTATTTGATACAGACAGTTCAGTTTTAGTTAGCCATGAATTGGTTCAATAAGAAAACTCAAATAACATCAATTTTCCATCTTCTTATCATTTTCATTTTGTTTGTGGGCACCATCCTTACTCAGTTTCCACTGGCCTCTCATGGATGCCACCAAGAGGAAAGAAGGGCTCTCTTAGACTTCAAATCTTCTTTAGAAGACCCTTCAAATCGCCTGTATTCATGGCAACAAGGCAAGAGATATCAAAATTGCTGTGATTGGCATGAAATTCAGTGTTCTAGTGACTCTTTCCACGTCATCTCCATCAACCTACGCAACACAGAGTATGAAGCTTATTACAATCAATATCATAATTATTATAATACTAATTTTACGTTTAGTCCGCCAAAAACTTCACTATTCTACGACTTTACTCACCTTCAGTATCTTGATCTTGACTTCAACGATTTCCAGCAATCACAAATTCCGTTTCAGTTTTCTAGTCTAACAAAACTCACTCATCTTGATCTTTCTAGGTCGAACTTTTCAGGATCGGTTTTGTCACAATTCACCAACCTATCTTCTCTTAATTACCTTGATTTGTCTTGCGAGGACAACTATGATTGCTCACAATACTTATCATCTACAAAATGGTTGAGAGGGTTAGTAAATCTCCAGGTATTAATGTTGAGTGGTATTGATTTATCATCACACGATAATTTTGCTGAACATATATCTTTACTTTCGGAACTTAAAGATCTCGATTTGTCATACTATGGTATGTCTGGTCCAGTTTTCCCCATCCAGGAGTTTAACAATCTTTCCCGTCTATCCTTTCTCGATATGAGTAAAAATTATGAGCTCAATTCCTCATTCCCAGTACACCTGGCTAATTTAACTACTCTCTCTATTCTTAAGTTATCATATTGTAATCTTCATGGTTCAGTTCCTTATATGCCACAACTTAAAGAGCTTCATGTGGGTAATAATAATGATGATGATCTTCAAGTTCAAGTAGATCTTACCAGAATGTTTAAAAATAAATGGCCTAAACTGAAACTTCTTCATATATCAGAAACTAAAGTCACCGGATTATTTCGGAGTTTAACTTCAAATGTGCCGCTGATGCAATCTCTTGACGCCTCCGGCTGTTCAATTCAAGGATCCTTCCCCAAATCCATCTGCACTCTCTTATTGAACAATAACAATTATACAGGAACAATTCCGAATTGCATCACCATGCTTAGGTACCTCACTCGATTTGAAATTCGTAATAACGCTATTGGGGGCGATCTTTCACTCCTTTCTTTTATTACCAAATTAAACCTAACTTCCCTAGACTTAAGCTCAAACAAGCTTACGGTAGCTACAGATATCCATTTAGATCTCCGCCCTAAACTCATGAAGTTATTAGGGTTGAAGTCATGCAATCTGAAAGGATTATTCCCAACTTTCATTTGTCATTCGACTCATCTTGGGAGTTTGGATTTATCTGATAATAACCTAACAGGAACTATCCCTTATTGCTTCTACAAACTCAAAAACCTCATCGTCTTAAATTTATCGCACAACAATCTCCACGGTCCTCTTCCTCTTCCATGTCAGAACGTTATGTTATATATTCTAGCACATAATAAATTCAATGGTTAGATCTCAATGGAAGCCGGAAAAAGACTATCTACTGCTACCACCATTTTTCTATCAAATAATGAACTTACCGGCTCAGTTCCCTCTTCAATTTGCTCCAAAAAACCTGTATTATACTCTGGTCTTGCAGATCTTGATGTCTCCAACAACAAACTATCAGGGATGATACCTACTACTATAAGGTACTGTACTTCTCTGGAATATCTAAATTTCGGTTTCAATTACCTGACTGGAAATGTTCCTAAAGGGCTTGAACAAGCAAAGGGATTGCAAATTCTGAAACTAAATGACAACAATCTTGATGGCGATCCTCTTTATATCATCAGTGAACTTCCAGATCTGCAAGTTCTCATCTTAGGGAATAACAACTTTGGAGGAGGTTTATCTGATATGGTTGGTTCACTGAACATTATGATTCTCTCTTTAAGTTCAAACCATTTCAACGGCTCAATTCCTAAAGAGATTTTCGATTTGGATCAACTACGAATATTAGATTTATCGGGAAACAAGTTCACAGGGTTAATTTCTAGGAAAATAAGTAATTTAACATTGCTTAAAAGTCCATATAACTCTTCGTACCGTATCAGTGGCGATTATGATTTTGATGTAGGATTGCAGATGGCGAGCAAATGGATCATAATACAATATGAGAAACTGTATAGATACTATTCAGGAATAGACTTATCCTCCAATGAACTTGAGGGAGAAATTCCTGAAGAGATAGGTCTATTAAAAGGACTCTCCATGCTAAATCTATCACACAATCGGCTCTCGGGTGAAATCCCATCAAGTGTTGGACTTATGAATGGCTTAGAATCCTTGGATCTGAGTTACAACAAGTTGTCTGGAGTTATCCCACCATCTTTAGCATCTATGGATTTCCTTGGTTATTTGAACCTATCTCATAATAACTTGAGTGGAAGAATACCAAGAGGACTTCATATGGATACGTTGAGCGGAGATGGTTCGGCATATGCTAATAATAGTTTCTTGTGTGGGTACTTTACAAAGAATGCTTGCGAGGGCGATCAGAGCAGCGATACTGGTAATAATGATTACGAAAATGAAGATGGTCTAGATCATACAAGAGATAAGTGGTATTTTTTCGGTGTTGTTGCTTTGGGGTTTATAATTGGATTCTGGGGTCTGTTCTTTGGTTTGCTTTTGAAGAAAGAGATATGGTGGTTCGGGTATTGGAGATCTGTCGATAAAGTAGCTGCTAAAATAGTTCATTTTTTCTTGAAAGATTGATTATTGTATTTGTATTTGTATTTCTTTGTTTGCTCAATTGTTATAAATGATAATCTTCTATATTTGATTACCCAATTCATGCTAGTCTTTCATTATCATCCGTGACAGTGAAATTAGTTCTTGATTGATCCTAGCGTAACTCAGTTCTTGCAGAAACACAAATTCAATGTCCCCCAAAGCACAAAATTAACATCTATGGTGAATTGGTAATAGTGCTGATATTTTTCATTTATTGTATTTTTATAGAAAAAAAGTGAGCTGTATGAACTTGATTGAGTTGAAAAGATTCAATCTTTTTATTTTTTAGTAGTAATGATTTCACTACACCCACATATTTGACACATACAGAACAGGACCTAAAAATTGATAATTTAATTTTCTAATCATCAAGATTATTAAACACTATTACAGGATTGGAGTGGATGGAATGATTTGTATCAGTAATTCAATGACGGGAAGGATGATTCAGTAGTTTATTTTTTGATCGGCTCGGTAGTTTCTTTTGTTGTATGAACTAAGCCTATTTAGTTTTCCCCAACATTTCAATATTCAACTCTAATTATATGTTGATCTTAAGTATAATCTCTATCGATTTCATTTTTTCATTTTTTTTTATCTTTTCATCTTCGTGATCACTTAATAGCCGTAACCCTCAATAAAAATTTAAACACAAAATTTACATGAAAGAATAAATAGCAGTAACCCTCAATTGGGTCGATTGCCCAAATATTTTTAAAACATGATTCTGATGGACGAGTAAACATTAGTATGGATGAAATCGACACCAAAAAAATAGCAAGAATGGATCTGGATTCATCCAGGCTTAAACTTAAAAAATTGCAAGGGTGAAACTGGATGCATCCTGATATAAATTAAAAATAAGAAAAACAATTTGAAAATAAGTAGAATGAAACTGTTTACATCCTGGTTGTTTTTACATTATCAAATTTTACATGTCTTTTTCACCCAGACTAATTTTCTCGTGGCGGTGGTGGCAATGGTTGAACATATCCTTCCAGAAAATGAGCGAGCTTTCCTTGATCCAGCAAACGAAATATGATCTTTCGAATGTTTCTGCAGTCATTTGTATGGTTCCCATGCAACCGGTGTTACCTGCAAAATTCGTTTCTCCTCGCGCCTGGAGGAGGATCTTTTCCCACGTTTGGTGGAGGTGGTATTTCTTCCGTCAGCACTATTGCTTCTCATATCTTCTCAATAGTGGTATTGAGCCTTGGGAGCTTCACATCCTCAAAGGGTGGTGCATTCGCTCTCCAATCTCCAAATCTAGGCGCCTGGTTATTCTTCTACTGATATCATGGAGTATAACTTCACGGTTCATATCTCTTTCGCCTCGATTCCTCGTATCTTTGTTGATCAATACACTCCTGATCTACACTTGACACAGCTACGAGCTTCGCCGATATGGGGGTTGATGGCTCCCTCTTCTCGCATCTTTTATCGTCTTCTACCACATGTACCGTCCTTGGAAACAACCTCGAATTTCCCTCCTTCATAGTAACAGGTGTTACTTCGCCATATTGCCTTTGCTTTTCTTCCAACGCTATATATTCCTCCTGATACTCCCTTAATTCATTCGTCGTCATAGAGTTCAGGATTATGAATATTTGAGTGTAGAGTAAATTGGTCGGGAACAAGGCGTTGACGAAGGCTAAGATAAAATTCCTCTCATCCACCCTTCCTGCTAGCTCGCTGCACACCGTTTTCCATCTCGTCACTAATGCTCGCAAGCTCTCTCCTGGTCTTAGCCTTAAGTTGAACAAGGTTTCAATTCCTGGCCTCAGGAGGATGTTGCTGATATACGTTGTTAAGATTATCCTTTGCAGATCCTTGAAAGATAAAATCGACCTTTCTGGTAATCCGTCAAACAATGCCAATGCTTCCCGGTCAGGTTTGCCGGGAAGTACTTGCATAGCACAGCCTCGTTTCTTCCCCATTGCATTAATGACAGAGTATATTGTCTCAAGTGTTGTACAACACTTTCCGTTCCGCTGAATATGCTTGTAAACGTGGGTAACACACACTTTTATGGAATATCCGCATACATTATATCATACGTGAACGGAGACTTGCCGCCTCTTCTATGTCTTCTTCCAATTGAGCTCTTCCTCCTTTCTTCGAGTTGTTGATCAAGGATCTCATCTGATGCAGGGCGGAGGTGTGTACCGAACCTTCTCTGTAATTGTCCTCTCCATCGGGATCATTCTGTCGCTGGTTTGCACCTTTCCTTTCCCCTGCAGCTGACGTTCCTTCCTTTTCCATTCTTTCTCTCCATGCCTCTATATGTTTTCTTCTTCTTGTTGCTATCACATGCCATGCTCGATATGGTGCCACGGCCATCTAACAATCTTCAACTTCCACGATCTTCCTTTGCTCTCCAAGTGAAATTCCAAGATCTCTCCCTAATCTTTGTCCCTAACCTTGTCTACGAATGTAAAAACTAAAGATCTACAACCCTAACTTCAAACAATTCGCTAGATCTATAATCTCTACTATCTCTAAGACAACTTCTTTCCTTTTCTAACTCTTAGATGAGGATAAATCCCCAATCTAAGGTCCCTGTTTCTGGACACCAAAAAGTAACTACCGAAAATCAGCAGTACACCCAAATAGTAAGTAAACAAGATGTAAGACATGAGATACCGATTTGATTACAAAACTTTTATTGATTTATAGAATGAGAACTCTCGATTACAAGATTACACACAAAGGAAAACCCTAATCTTACTCTCTAAGCTAAGGTTCCTCCTCTACCTAAAATTCCATCCTTCATTCAAAATCCTCTATTTATAGGCATATCACCCTTAGTGCTGGACAACTCATTTTTCTTCGTGGGAGCTTCGTGGTCTTGCATTATTCTTCGCCCAGCCCGTTTTCCATAAATTTTTTCCCCTTCTTTCGCTGATACCCATGTGATCCTGTCGGGACAGCCGTCCTATGTCTTGCTCAATAATTTACTGTCTTCGCCGAATGACTTCTAAGCCAAGCAATCTTCCCTCGCCTATATATATCCTTCGTGTGGTACCTTGCCAGACACTCCTATAGATTTCTCGTGACTTGGACTCTTCTCGCACTGTTATCTCGTGCACGTATCTTCGTCAGTTAATTAATAATGACTTTCTGACTTAATTTGACAAGACACTGGCTGGGATCTTTGACCGAGATACATTCCTCTATTTAAGGCCTTCTCGTGTTGACACGTGGTGAGTCTATTTTGTGTACCTACATATAATCTCTATCGATTTCATTTTTTTTTTGTCTTTTCATCTTCGTGATCACTTAAATAGCAGTAACCCTCAATAAAAATTTAAACACAAAATTTACATGAAAGAATATTGTTGTGATTCTACAGAACAAATGAACAAGAAAAGTTAGTTGATTGGAAAATTATATTTTTTTGAAATGAATTTGGCATTGAATTAGTTAAGCTTTGTTTTAATTCATTCACAAAGAATTTACCGGTATTCGAGTACTTAGCCTTTTTTCTGGCAAAGATAGTGTTTGTTTGAAGGTACTAATTTAACTGATCTTATTTCAGTCTTCCAATTTCCAATTGCACCTTAAAACTCTTTACTAGTTTACTTCAAATTTTGCTCAACAAAAAGTATTTAAAACTAGAGCAACTCCACTTTGGAGATGCAATTGTACAAACTAAGGCAAGAATAGTTTATGTACCACTTGATCTGGGAGCAAGTTCACTGAAATAATCATCGGTAAAATGATAAAATTGACAACTCCGCTGAAAGTACACAAAATTGGCCAATTAACCCAATAGCGACACTTCCTGGATGAAAAAAACATGTAAAATTTGAGACTGTTCAAATTGACGAGAATGTAAAAATAGCCAGGATGTAAACAGTTGCATACTACCCATTTTCAAATATTTTTTCTTATTTTTAATTTACATCAGGATGCATCTAGTTTCACCCTCGCTATTTTTTAAGTTTAAGTTAGGATGAATCCAGATTCATTCTTGCTATTTTTTTGGTGTCAATTTCACCTATACTAATTTTTACTTGTCCATTAGAATCATGTTTTAAAATATTTGGACAAATGACCCATTTTCCGATGAAAATATTCTTCTATCATTTAATTTGCTAGTTGAGAAGGGAGAATACGTTCAATGGAAGCTTGAATGGTTTATAGAGTTCTTTCATTTGAGTTTCAGAAAATTGTCTAAACATATCCTACACATATCTCTAGGAACAGAGTTTGGACTTTGAAAACGTCCTACTCAGAAAATTGTCCAAACATATCTACACATATCTGTAGGAACAAAGTTTGGACTTTGAAAACGTCCCGAAGAGTTGGGCTTTTCCCAAGAAACAGCAAAAGGGACTTGCAACAACATCAAGCCGTTGCGAAACCTGGCGTTGCATAATTTTTATTCTCTCCAAATCTGTTTTTATTCTTTTAATATTTGTTTTTATATTGCCAAAAGTACTTTTGTTCCACCTTCTCAAAATGTGTTTCACATTAAAATAAGAAGTTGATAAGTCATTTAGAGTTGTTTACGTAGAGTAAAATAAAACAAATTTTAAAACTAGTTGGTCCGACACCTGCAAGCAAGCAAGTTGAGGAAGTAGAACTTTCACCATAGCCACTTTACATATTTTTTATCAAATGGTATAGACTGGCATAATATATTCTGATCATACTCGCTCATGTGATGTAATAATTCATGTTTTCCATAGGTGTAAAATTTATCGTTAGCCACTCAAAAGAAATACACCAGAATACCTAAAGGAACAAAAAAAGATCAAGACGGAAACAGCTGGAATGTGTCATTTTAATTTGTGTATAAATAAACCCCGAAATATCTGATGGTGCAGAATCAGGGGCGGAGTTAGAGTAGTGCAAAGGAGTGCACTTGCACCCCGCCGAGTTAGCTCCAAAGTTCTTTTTAGGCCCAATTTAAAATATGCTGCTATATACAAGCCTAATTTTTGCTATTTTACACCCCCAACTTGCAAACTCCTGCTCCGCCTCTGTGCAGAATTTCAAACTCAAGTTCACACACCCTGGAAGAACTCAAATCCACCCCGATAGATTACTCCAAACGGGAACATGCATGTATATGATAACATGGTACTACCCTATCACCTATCACTATCAAAATCAAACGAATTTTCAATGTATTTTTTTCTTCGTTGACTAGATAAGAGCGGGATTGATACATGCTTCTAGTTCTCTTTTTCTTTTTTTTTTGTTGTAGTAGACCACACGTATACTATTATCAAAATCATAACTAAATCTTCTTGATTTCAGTGGTGCTGACTGTCTTGGAGCATGCGTTACCTTACTTGTGGACTAAAATTCGTCTCCAATCTTTCATATTTTTACAACTCTATTGTATATATAATTTGAGGCCGAAATACTGGTTCAAAAGTTTGAATTCTAAAACTTCTGATCCCACCTAAAATATTTCTGGCCCCACTCAAAATACCACTCAAAATAATTAGATCAATAGGAAATTTTTGTTTTGTCACACCACCAATCTTGCATATTTTCAACCCCACTTGTTTTTCTTTTCCTAAGATCTTACGTTTTCCAGATGGACCAAAGTCCAAACCTTTCTTCTTCCTCGCTCTTTCTTTCTCGCTATTTCCTCCCCTCACCGTCGCTTCTCCGTTCTCTCTGTTTATTTTGCAGATTTGGAATCATCGAAAAGGAAGCTATTTGGGAAGCTATTTGTGAAGGAGAAAAATCAATAAAAATCAGGTATACTAAGCAATTACAATCTAAGGTTTTCTCTTTCTTTGTCGAAGTTTTTTCTTGATTCATTATATTTTGTTATAATGATTTATTTTGTTTAGTTTTGCAGATTCCTTTGTTTTTCTAATTAGTTTTACTTTGGTTTTGTTTTCTAGATCCAATCCTATACCATAAACCCTAACCCTTTTTTCTTATTGATTTTTCCTTCTTCTGAATCAGTGAACCCTAACACTTTCGGTCTATTTTGCAGATATATTGCTCTTGATAAACAAAGAAATCCAAATCTTTTAGAGATTCTGGCCCACTCTATATATTTAGACCAATAGGTAATGTTTTCTACAATATAATTACAGGTGATTAGAGACCAGTAGGTACTCTCTGGGGTTTTTAATGTTTTGGGTATACTTAAGGCTTTGTTTTATCGTCTTCCATCTGAAGTTGGTGTTGATATAATAAGTTTTATTGATGTGAAACTTGATCATAGGTGTTTCAAGTTCAACAAGGAAGAGAAGAAAAAGGAAATTCACATCACCATCATGTGGACTTGCAGAAGTATCTCATACAAGACATTAATCTAATCAGTGATCACCTGATGTTGTGTAAGTTAATACCTTTATTGATTTTAGTCTTCCTTAGTTCTGTGATATACATTTCAATAATAATTAAAAGAGTACTTACATTTTCGCCTTCAAATTGGTTGAGTTGAATAGTAAGAGTTCTTGCAAAGGGATTTGAAATTATGAGTTTTATTAGTCTCTACAGGGAGTAATGGGAGTAACTATAGGCTTGATTTTTTTGGTATCCACGTTGACAGGCCAATAATGTCCCAATTTTTCTGTGTACGAGGGTTGCCATGAAGATTCTTACACTGCTTTCATCTATGGTCTTTCAAAAAAAAGGTATACTTAATGTAAATACCCAAGTTACCATGCAAATACTGATGTCTAAACATAGCTCAAAATATTTTGTGTTATGCAGGCTTGCAATGCACCAGAGCCATGGCAACATAGCTTCTTCAACTACCTCAAACCATGTACTCAGATCACTGTTTTTTTATTTCTAAAAGCATTACATTGTTTTTATTTCTTAAAGCATGAATATATTACCTATCCAAAGAATTCCTCATCCATACATGCATCATTTTCATTTCATTTGTTGCCTCTACAAGTACTCATGATGGCACTAGGTTGGACTGAAGATTTAATTCGTCTATATAAGGTAGGAATGATTATCGTGGTACATTACAACTAGAGATATCTGCTGGTGTACTACCGTTTTCAGTATGCTAAAACTTACATGCTTCCGATTGTAATATTAGTTATGCATTATGTAGTGAACCACACGCGTTCAGGTCAAAATATGAGAACATAAAGGTGGTGAAACAGAGGAATGTGGCTGGAAATGTGTGTCAAAATAAATCGGCAAATGTAAGTAAGCTAAGTTATTTGAGGAAGGAAATGGAGGCTCTGAGGTTTTAAAATTCTTATCAACAACGTCAGATATGGCGTGATATATACACTGGGTTGGGTCCTATTGCGTCATAGTCAGCAACCCCAGTAGCACCACTAACACCAATTCTGGGTACGACTTATTTTCTTAGTCTTGATGTATTTCTAATTTATTGTGTAAATGGATATGATTGTTTGAGGTATTCTGATCATCTGAGTAAAATTTGAAAATGCAGGACCACAATGATCTGAGGTACAAAATATTTTAAGGTTTGTTGCATGGTCGAAATAAGTCAATGTCTATTGAACAAAACATATGACGGACTTGGCTGCTGTCAATCTCATGATTATTATTTCTTTTGTAATCGTGTGTACCAAATAGCTACTTTGCAGGACGACTACTAATAATTAGTGACTACTAATTACTTAATATAAACAGTAGCATTTCTAATTTAGTATGTGTAATGATGGGTTCAAATACACAAGGAGCTAAATCAATAGTATAGCATAGACTTATGTTTAACTGAAGAGAGGCGAATGGGGGTATGAGAAATGTTACATTACTTGGTTCCCAACTTACATAGTACATTACCGCTCAAGACTATTTATAGTTTAACTCAAAGCCAATACATGCACAACAGTACAATGTTAATTTGCCACGAGTATGTATATGTGGCAAGAAGATAACCATTAATTTGTTTAGTGTTAATCCAAATAGAGATTAACCTTATCACTGAGCAAAGGCGACAAGTGTGGGTCCCATTGAAAATGTGGTCAGCCACATATTTGAAAGCCGATGATACGTAGCACTCTCCTTGGATGACCACCATTTGTAAATATTGTCTTGTTTATTCTTTGTCGAAAATAATCTGATTGGACGAAAATCCGAGTAAAATTTGTTGTCTCCTCATAATCTTACCAGAAAAATATGTAGGATAAAAACTGGTCGAAGGAAATAGAGTACAACACTTCGAGCGTTTTGTGCGGCGTTGGCGTCACGTACTTCCATATTTTGTTAAAGATGTGTCAGGAGAATCATTTCTGAAAAACACAAAGCTCATAATGCAACGTTGTTCACTCCCAAGAAAATTCTATGGATATACATCCTTTTGGGCGATGGTCACTGTTCTAAGATTGTTATCTCATTAAAAACCTCGTCAGGAAACCCATTGGGATAAAAACCCGAGCGTAGGAAAACATGAGTCCTCAGAACAGTGTTGGACCCGCAGATGTTGCGTCGTTAAAACCTTGTCCGGAAAAACCCAGAGGGACAAAAACCAGGACGAAGGAAAAAGAATACAACATTCCGAACTGCGGATAACGTTGGACTCGCATGCCTCATTAAAACCTTGACAAGTAAAAACCCAGTGGGACAAAACCTTGACTAAGGAAAAAGAGTACACGACGTAATTTCCAATATGCCCGTATCAATAGTCTTTCATGGCTTTACTCCCCTGATGAGAAGCCTTCTCGGTTGATCATTATGCCTGGTAGTACTGCCTAGAGTTCCGAACCACCCTTTAAAGTCTTCAGCAGCTCCAGCTTCCTTTAGTTGAGAAAATCAGTATGATTTTCCTTTGTGCAATTTCTTAATGATCATCTGGTTCTGCCAGCCTTTTATATATTCTCCACTAGCTTTGTCTAAATAATCATAATTTCCCGGAGAATAAATAAGTTCCTCTTTTATAAGACTATTAGCTAGGAAAATATTTAGTTTCTTCAACCCCTTTGCCATAAATCAGAATTTCAACAGTTCGATTAACTTTTCTCTGTGGGAGACATCCTGCGATCTGTTATGCAAAAGATCCAGCTTAATGGTACCACGAAGATGGAGGAATTTTCTTTCGGACCAATGTCTCGATATTGGTGTTGGGCAGAGCCAGGCTTACATGTTTACTACAAACCCAATATCAGGTATCTATAGCATATTTCAGCTAGTGTACCATTTACACATTCTTTGTGTAATACCAACCACAGAGTGATACATCTCCCTTATTGAGATGTAAACCGATCACTATTAAAAGTAAGAGATCGAATGACTGTAATTGTGCTAGCTTGTCCATTTAAACTTGTTTAAACCTTTAAGGTTTATGAAATTAATGGACTTCCAACTACAACGCTCAACCAACAGATTAAGACCTTGTTTTACCGAGAATTTATCTCGAACTCCTGCTTTAAGCATTTTTGTGCCTTGGAGAACTCTTCAGGAGTTTCAATCAAATAGATGTTGCATTAATCAAAAACTAGTCAATGCAAAGTTTATGAGCATATAAGATGGTTCACATATCCCTGGATAATATAAGAACTCACTTAGACGAATGACCACTTTCGTCTTTATTGAGCAAATGCATATGACATGGTAATTCTACTAGTGCAAACTTTCAGGAATTTGTATGCAGTTTTTATGTATCTAGTCTTTTATAAAGATCTACAGTAACCACATCTTATGGATGCATGTCGAGTCCTTAAAGACTACCAGACAAATACCAAAGAGGTAGCTTCATCCATAACATGGAATATGTCTCAAAGAAATCCATCTCAGGTTCCTGTAAGAGACTTTGTGCCATTAATTTACTTTACTTTTCTCATTATGCCAAACACCCACTTGTAGCCACTAAGAGTGACATTATCGGATGTCGGTATTACAAACACCCACATGTGGCTAAGATTAGCTCACATTATCGAGCGTTCTGGTTGCAGTACCAAAACTATGCATTTTATGAGAAATTGTTATTCTGCCTGAATCTATGCGTTTTAGTTTAGCCAATCATATATTTGATGACATCCAATATAGAGAGTGGTTTAAACCAACAACACCTACGGTAGTATCAGTGGATACTTTGACTATGCCATCAACAATCATTGGATTATGATCGTCTCATTACATGCATGCTTTATGGAAATCCTCTTATTTTGAGGTTCCACAGCCTTTGCAGAGATATTCTCTTATTAAGAGAACTATATTTAGAGAAATTAGATCTTCCACTGATAGTTTCTTTTAGAACACTATCTTTCAATGATTGTGACTGGCTCTTCCTTTTAAGAGGTGCAGAATATTTCAAATCAACTATATATCCACGCTTAAGGTGTGTTTTAAGTGACACACTTGCTACTACATTTATAGCTTCTCATGGAGAAACTTGATTTGCAATTTCTGAAGATATCAAATCTTATGCATGTCTTTCACTAGTGAAGACATCAAGATGAGATATATCCTGGTTTATCCTGCGCAAACTAGGATACTTCACGCCGTTTTCAGGCGATGGCGTTTCCTCCCCCAAACGGTGGGAAGGTTTTCTCATCAAATTTGCAAATATTGTTGCAGTAGCATATGCAGTGGAACATAGCACATCTCAAACAGAAAACATGGCAATGGTTATATGAGTATTAAGTTCAAAATGCACAAGAACATCAAATGTGCTCACCATCAATGCCTAAAACACTACTAGGATGATACAACATTAACGGAGGACAAACAAGAGTTTCATTTAAAATCTTCTGTATATGAGTATATATACAAAGTTACCACCAGGTGAGATGTCGAGTCCTTTATGACTAGCAGACCATACTTCCATCAACCTGGTTAGTGTCTGCGGAAACTCACTTTCAACGGGTGGTGCTTCATAACAAGCGACCTCAATTAGTTTTCTCACTACGCTTTCATATAAGCATCACATTTTCGACAGATGCTAAGACTAAGGTCCCAAAAGCGTATACAAGGGAGAAAACACCTTAATATGAACTGAGGTCCATATCTTCCAATCATATAAACTTTGTCGATAATTCCTTTCCAAAGGGGGATATCTATCCGCAACGATTTCAGTAGCTACTCTGAACATTATCGACAACCAGTTAACAATCAGTTAATAACGATCTCACATCATTCTCTCGAGTAAGAGGATACTCTAATTCATTGGTACCAAATCTGAACATGCGGAGATCCTTCACCACGGGATATCAACGCAACTTTTATGGATATGCTCCTCGTCAGGAGATATATAAACTCACCACTCAAAGAGAATATGGACGTTATCTGACTAGATTGGCATACCTCGAACTAGAGGTTTTCGTCTTAGCTTCTAAGCATATTTTTAGACGAAATAATCGCTGCGTTTCCATGGCATGCCTTGCAAGGACTTTCTTACGCCGAACCAAGCAAGCGTACTCTTGCTAAATCTAGCAACAAAATAGTCTCTAACACCTCAGGCATTTCTCGGTGTGAGAATTTAGATGATACACAATTGGATTTAACCAATGTCGTCAACGATTCTCCCCCTGATCCTTAGGAGGGATGTCTCATCAACAAAACATCCAGTTTCGCATTACTCTACCTATCAAGGGAGCAACTGGGTGCAGAAAAACAACAATAACACGCAACTCAAGAGGGGTAACTGATCAGGTTTCCTCTCTCGTTTACTGTCCAGCTGGAATAATTTTAAGAATTTACATTGCCATGCAAAATTAACAGTAAACTGTAAACGAATTCTGTGACCATAGACATTATCTCAATATCAGTACCAGTCCTGCCAAGACGACCGATAGAGATCAACAATAAACGGCATTTCAAATGCGTGTATCGTGTCTTTTATGTCACAACGATAGCAGAGCTCTTCCAGGCTCAAAGATGGTTATTCACCTAATCATTATGCTACCATCCCGTATTATTCCACTTCTGATGGTACGGGGTTTACCTGATTCCAAAACCTGATAACTATTGTGGTTCCCATATTTAAATATGCCTACCACAGTTGTATTTTCCTTCTTTGCCAAAGATAAACTTATTTGCATAGGTATTGCTGCAAATTTAATTCACTAAATTCAGGATGTTAGATAATAGCTCAGGCGACGAGAAGACATGATATTAACTCTAAATATCATTTACAAAAATGCAACACTCATTATCGCTCGACGTTTGTATATCTACGAGGCGCAATTAACATTTGCAGCACTCGGTGTTGTTGACACAATATATACAAAGTGCAAATTAAGCACTAGCTCCCTAAAACTCGTCTTTGCATATAATGGGCGCAAATAGTTCATGCCGTAAAGCTAGCGGGAACATATAGGGGCGCAAAATATACAACTCTCCTTATTGCTCACCACAACATTTTATACGGTGCATATATCTTCTCCAGAAATCAAGCCGAACTATTTACCACAAAAAATTAATGGTGAAACGGTCCTAACATAACACCGACAAATCTCCAATTTCGTCAGTTAGGGTCGTCGAAATATTAGTTCATCAAAGTTGAAATATGAACACATTCTTTATACCTATAAAAAAAATTGTTTCGATGCCAATTGCAGCTCATTTCAATGACCGCTGATAGAGACCGGATAACCCTGTTAACCCGGTGTTCATTTTAATCGCATTCCGACCTTTGGTGGAACGACTCAGAATTCCGAAGATTATTATAGCAAAGGAATATCAAAATTTTGCTATCCCTCTGGATGCAAAAATTCCTCGCTCTGCCGATATTAAAAACCGTTAACACTAAATTATTGGTACCAACAAAGGTAATTTTATTCTCTACGCTATACAAAAAGGACGCGGAAAACCTTCCGCTGGTTGGCTAAAGAGAAAAATAGCAAAACGCCGCAAAACTCAAATATTTGGTTAAATTCGAAAATCAAATAACATCACAATTATGAGTCGTTGCTAATACGTACCGATTTTGGATACCTCTTCATATACCGTATAATTTCTGTGCTCCAAAAACACGTACAAGAAACGGCGAGATGCTTAACTTCCTTTTCGACAAGTCCTAATTAAAATAGGAAACGAAGTTAGACACTACGAAAATTTATGCATAAGACTACTCAACAATAGTTAAATGAAATATGCAAGAGTCAAAGAGAATTATCCTTTTCCCTATCATCAGCCCCACCGAATACCACTGAGCAATTCGTGCAGATAACGTTTTGTAATCGTGTGTACCGAATAGAATTATCCTATTCCGTATCGTCAGCCCCACCGAATACCACCCAGCAATTCGTCCAGATAACGTTTTGAAATCGTGTGTACCAAATATCTACTTTGCCGCAGACGACTACTAATAATTAGTGATGTGTAATGATTGGGTTCAAATACACAAGGAGCTCAATCAATAGTATAGCATAGACTTATATTTAACTGAAGAGAGGCGAATGGGGGTACGAGAAATGTTCCATTACTTGGTTCCCAACTTACATAGTACATTACCGCTCAAGACTATTTATAGTCTAACTCAAAGCCAATACATGCACAACAGTACAATGTTAATTTGCCACGAGTCTGTATATGTGGCAAGAAGATAAGCATTAATTTGTTTAGTGTTAATCCAAATAGAGATTAACCTTATCACTGAGCAAAGGCGGCAAGTGTGGGTCCCATTAAAAATGTGGTCAACCACAAATTTAAAAGCCGATGATAATAAATTTCTTTAAGTTAATAAAATAATATCTGGCTTAATTAATAAATTTTGGCGTCCCGACATCATTATTTTATAGAATTTTTATTGTAATCTTGTCTTCGTACAAAATTTCAATAATTATGCATAAAACTGGCAAACAAGCCAAAATCCACGGGTTTGCCCAGCCCGACCCGTGAAAAACCCGCACCCGGCTCGGCTGGTGTCTAAACAAGCCGGGTTAGGGTTGGAGAAATGCCGGCTTGTGAGTAAACGGGTTAACCTGTCCCGGCCCGTAAATCCGCGGGTACAACCCGTAAACCCGTCCATATTCCTTATTAATAAGTTTTATGTAATCCTGACCGTCAGATCATCTAGGTTTCATCTTATCCCTACGTTTAAGGTATAAATGCACCAAAACCCTAGCAGACAATAATCATTTCCTTTCGTTTCTTCTTCCCCTTTCTTTTTATTTCTCTCCCCACACCCTACTGTCTTCTCCTGCGGCTGCGCCTCCTCACCATCTCCATTTTTCTTCTTCTGCTTTGCTTTTTAATTCTTCATCTCTGTATCTCCTACACATAGTTGGTACTTTAACTCCATGGTGATGATGATTTAAGGCAATAAATTGACAATTTTAAAACTAGGGTTTAGTAATATACTAATATTGGTTTTGCATGATTGATTGTGCAGATTAATTTGAGGAACTTGAATTTCTGTTTTATCAATTGTTGAATCAATTTCTGAATTTGTATCAATTTTTATTTTCTTATTTAGATTTTGTATGTATCCTATTGCCTGATTCTATAGGGAACAGTATGTAAGAAGCAATAATGGGTTCTGCTGCCCCTTGAAATGATGGGTTTTGTGGGAGTTTGAATGCTTCAATGATTGTAGAAACATCACATATTTCTCATCTCTTTCACCACCAGAATATGTATGTTTGATAAAACACCTGAAAGATCAGTGCATTCACCAACTTTCTCTACCAGCAATTGGGGTTTACACAAGGGTTTAGTAAGAAGAAGTGAGAAGAAGGGTTTAGTGAGAAGAAGTGACGCGAGATTGGTGGTTTCGGTCATTCGGTGTTCTGGTAGTAAAATCAGTCAAGACATGTTGATACAACGGGTTCTGGTGGTTATACTTGAAGAGATAGAAGCATGGAAGAACAATAAGAAGAACTTGATGATGATGATTGTCATGAATCGTGACTAATGTGGGCTGTTCTGTGCAAGGTTAACTTAATTTTTCTATCTTGTATTATTTTACGATTTTTATCCTTGTAATTTGATTTTTATCCTTGTAATTTGACATAAATTGACGTAATTTAGTTTTAATTTTAATTTTAATCAAACAAGCCGGATAACTCGTAAATCCGCAAGCTTTATTCGTTACGGGTGCGGGTTGAAGAAATGACCACCTATGAAGAATATTAACCCGCAGATTTTAGCCCGTGTTAACCCGAATCCGTGTTAACCCGTAACAAGCCAGCCCCGGACCGCCCGTTTGCCAGCTCTAATTATGCACCAATATAAATTTGATGGATATAAAAGAGGTGGCTCACTAGTCGCTAAAACTAAGGATGAATTAATATTACTACTTGAATCCAACCGGCAGGAATAGAGAATAATAAAACTAGATTTTAATGAGATTGGACAAATGGCAATGAAAACGTACTAATATTATCTCAATAAAGATTATACAGAAGCTAAATATGAAATAGATGAGATTGGACAAATGGTAACGAAAACGTACTAATATTATCTCAATAAAGATTATACACAAGCTAAATATGAAATAGAAATATGCATCAGCAACAAAAAATTAACATTCGCCTAGTTCTCTTAATTACATTTTGTTCAATTAGGACCGGACCACATCATAGAGTACTTTTCAATAGCCAAAAAATTTAAACTTCGGAGAAGATCTTCATCGGAAATCTCTTTATCTGGTTGCACCTTCGAAATGAAACACTCTAAATCCATGGAAAAATATTCATTGCAAATATCTTGTTGTGCCTGGACAGCCTCATCCTCTGAATCAGTCAACAATGTGTCATTCAAAGTCTCTTGATTATCATGTTGAGCAACAGCCTTATCTCCTTCGATAGTTCTGAAATCATCAGTTGCTACTGGTTCATGATCCACCCTTTCTTCTGATTCCGATTCATCATCTGAGTCGGATATTAAGATTACTTTTTGTTGAATATCAACATTACTTCATTCTAGTAGTTCTTCCATGACTGTGTCAGAGTAAAAATCTCAATTCTTATCTCCTTGTTAGGACTCATCTTGAGTTGGTGTTGGTATTGATGTGTCATGCATGCAGTCTATTGGTGTTATGGTTGCAATGGCATCTTTTTCTTCTCCAATAGCTCTGAAGTGATCATTAGCTATCATTGGTTTGTCAATACATGCTCCTAGTTCTACCATGATCGCATCTAAGACATGCTGCAGAACATCGTCGTGACTGCCTTCTTGATCTTCCATGAGGGAGTCAACGATTCTTCCTTGTGGTAATTCCAAGTTTTATTATGTTGCGGTCGCCTCATGTTGGTAACATGATGAATTGAATTGATGTTGATAAGCGCTTTAAGGTGTTATGGTTTCCCGAAAATCTGACGCGGCTTCATTCTGGACTTGTTGAGAACGTGATGATAGTGTGTTTTCTTTTCTTCTGATCTTAACAATCACATAATCTTTATAGTTTTTTCCATCTTTTTGTTCATTATAAAATTCATGCATGATCCAGTGAGCGTTGTTATCGACATCCTTAGTTGCTGAAGATGAAACTCTTTTTTATTTTAAGAGCCTTGATGCCTTGTTCCTCGACCTTAACAGTTAAAGCTAAATTCCTCTCTCTTCCTGTCCGCGATTCTCTTTAATATTCATATATTGGTAGACTTGCATGTATAACACGTAAGATGGCTCGCTTCTTCATCACTTAATATTTTACTTGGTCAAATCTCCATTTTTCGACTTTGGGTCGTAGCAACTCTTAGGCGTCGGTGAGATCATCTAAGCGAATCAAGTGTGTAAAGTCCATATGGGATTCAGAAGTGTAGGGAACGCGACTGTACCTTAATCGGTGCGAGATTTGGTTAGGGCTTAACTACAAAGATGGATTAGGTCCCGGGACTTTTCTGCATTTGCGGTTTCCTCGTTAACAAAATTTCTGGTGTCTATGTTATTTCTTTTCCGCGTTATATTTGTTTATATATTGAAATGTCACAGGTTGTGCGTAGGTGAATCTTAGTTGATTAAATCTGAAATTGTTTATTGGATATAACTAGATTGACACCTGGGCATTGGTCTTTGGTACTGTCTAAGTTATTTCTCATATCAATCAGGCTCATGGATTTATATATGTTCAATTTGCTGATTGCATTGAGAAATAGTGATTTGACTGTTTGATATCTTTCTTGATTGAGCTCACGGATTTATATTTGTTTGATTTGCAGATTGCATTGATAAATAGTGATATAACTCTTTGATATCTTTCTTGATTGAGCTCACTTTTCTATAGTAAAATTAGTATTTTTTGTTTTGTTTCTTCAGGTATGAACGCTAAGATTTTCTATTTCTAACATTCCAGTTGCGCTTAAAGAATTACAATGAAATGATTTATCGCAAAGAAAATGTAATTTCTTTTTTTATAGACTAGGCATTGTCATACAGAAGGGTGTTGGTGTCCAGCTGGTGTCAAGGATTCCTACCAGTTATTTGAAATAAGAAAAGTAGTGATTAATATTGATTTATTTTTATTATAAGTATTATTTTTGCTTCCATAAATTGGATATTCCTGGAATCAAATAGGTAAAACACCATATGTGGGGATTGTTTAAAAATAATGAGACTAATCAAGATGTATAACAAGATAATAGTAAGCAGTGGTTTCTCATTCCACCATTTTTCCGGAATAACAATAGCTGCGTCCAGTTGCAAAAGGGACTTGCAACAGCAACAAGCCGTTGCGAAATGTGGCGTTGCATAATTTTTGTTTTCTTCAAATCTGTTTTTATTCTTTCAATTTTTGTTTTTATATTGCCAAAAGTACTTTTATTCCACCTTCTCAAAATGGGTTTCACATCAAAATAAGAAGTTGATAAGCCATTTAGAGTTGTTTCCGTAGACTAAGATAAAACAAATTTTAAAACTAGTTGGTCCGACACCTGCAAGCAAGTTGAGGAAGTAGAAATTTCACCATAGCCACTTTACATATTTTTTATCAAATGGTATAGACTGGCATAATATATTCTGATCATACTCGCTCATGTGATGTAATAATTCATGTTTTCAATAGGTGTAAAATTTATCGTTAGCCACTCAAAGGAAATACACCAGCATACCTAAAGGAACAAAAAAGGATCAAGACGGAAACAAACAGCTGGAGTGTGTCATTTTAATTTGTGTATAAATAAACCCCCATATATCTGATAGTGCAGAATCAGGGGCGGAGCTAGAGCAGTGCAAGGGAGTTCACTTGCACCCCCGCCGAGCTAGCTCCAAAGCTCTTTTTAGGCACAATTTAAGATATGCTTCTATATACAAGCCTAATTTTTGCTATTTTGCACCCCTAAAAAAGATTTTGTACCCAAAGAAGATTTTTGCACCCCCAACTTGCAAACTCCGGCTCCGCCCCTGTGCAGAATCTCAAACTCAAGTTCACACACCCTGGAAGAACTCAAATCCACACCGATAGATTACTCCAAACGGGAACATGCATGTATATGATAACATGGTACTGCCCTATCACCTATCACTATCAAAAACAAACGAATTTTGAATGTATTTTTTTCTTCGTTGACTAGATAAGAGCGGGATTGATACATGCTTCTAGTTCTCTTTTTTCTTTGTTGTAGTAGACCACACGTATACTATTATCAAAATCATAACTAAATCTTCTTGATTTCAGTGGTGCTGACTGTCTTTGAGCGTAACGCGTTACCTTACTTGTGGACTAAAATTCGTCTCCAGTCTCCCATATTTTTACAACTCTACACTAATTAAATTCAAGATTGTTACGTTTGAACCTACGCTGCAATGAAAGAACCAAATGCATCGAAGTCAATGATTGATATAATATAGTGATAAATTAATATATGGGCATTTCGTGCATTCATTGATCAAACAAATTCATACGATACGCAACTGGTATCTGATACAACTAGTTTAGTTTTACTTAGCCATGAACTCAATCAATAAGAATACAAAAATAGCATCATTTCTTATTCATTTCATTTTCGTTTTGTTGATCAGCCTCATTCAATTTCTACTGGCCTCTCATGGATGCCACGAGCAGGAAAGAAGGGCTCTCTTAAACATCAAATCCTCTTTAGAAGACCCATCGAATCGCTTGTACTCATGGCAAGAAGGCAGTAAATCTCAAAATTGTTGTGATTGGCATGGAATTCAATGTTCCAGGGACTCATTTCATATTATCTCCATGAACCTACGGAATACAGAGTATGAAATTTCCATCAATCGGTATACTGATAATTATGAGCAGTTTGCATTTAATCCACCACAAACATCACTACGAGGTAAATTCTCTCCTTCGTTTTCCAACCTTACTCATCTTCAGTATCTTGATCTTGCCTTCAACGATTTCCAAGAATCACAAATCCCGCTTCAGTTTTCTAATCTAACAAAACTCACGCATCTTGATCTCTCCAAGTCGAACATTTCAGGATCAATTTTGACACAATTCACCAATCTATCTTCCCTTAAGTACCTTGATTTGTCTTCCGGTTATGGAGTACACTTATCATCTACAAAATGGTTGGGAGGGTTAATAAATCTCCAGGTATTAAGATTGAATAGTATTGATTTGTATGAGGCGACGTCGTCAAAAACATATTTTGCTGAACACATATCTCGTCTTTCCAATCTTAAAGATCTCCAATTATCAAACTGCGGTATATCTGGCTCAGTTTTCCCCATCCAAGAAATTAACAATCTTTCACGTCTAACTTTTCTCGATATAAGTAACAATCATGAGCTTAATTCCTCATTCCCAGTACACCTGGCTAATTTAACCTCACTTTCTAGTCTTTACTTATCAGATTGTAATCTTCATGGTTCAGTTCCATATATGCCTCAACTTAAAGTGCTTGGTGTGGGTGGGAATACTGATCTTAATGTCGATCTTACCAGAACGTTTGAACGTAGGTGGCCTAAGCTGCAACTAATTGGAATATCATTAACCAAAGTAACCGGACCATTTCTGAATTTAATTTCAAATGTGCCGTTATTGGAATCTCTTTTTGCCTCCGACTGTTCAATTCAAGGATCTATACCAAAGTCAATTTGCAAACTCGCTTTTCTTCGAGATCTCATTTTGCGCAATAACAATTTTACTGGAAGGATATCAAGTTGCATTACCATGCTTAAACACCTAAATCAATTAGATATTAGTAACAACTCTATCGGGGGCGATGTGTCCCTGCCTTCTTTTATTAGCAAACTAAACCTCACTTTTGTAAACCTGAGCTTAAACAAGCTTAAGGTATCAACAGATCAACACTTACATTTTCACCACAAACATCAACTTAAGGAATTAGGGTTGGGGTCATGCAATCTGACAGGATTGTTTCCAACTTTCATTTGTAATTTACCTCATCTTGAGGATTTATATTTACCTGATAATAATTTGAATGGAACTATCCCTTCTTGCATCCACAAGCTAAAAAATCTCCACACCTTAGATTTGTCATACAACAATCTTCAGGGTCCTCTTCCAGTTCTACGTCAATATGTGGAGTCATATAATCTAGCACATAATAAATTTAATGGTGAAATCTCAATGGAAAGCGGGAAAAGTCTATCTACAAGTTTCTATCTTTTTCTGTCCGATAATGAACTTACAGGCTCGATACCCATTTCTATGTGCTCCAAAGAACCTGGAGTACGCACTAATATTCAGTATCTTGATCTCTCCAACAATAAACTATCTGGGTTTATACCTCCGACAATAGGGTACTGTAATTTTCTTGAATATCTAAACCTCGGTACCAACAACCTCACTGGAAATGTTCCACAAGAGCTAGAACAAATAAAGAATCTGCTGTTTCTTCAACTAAATGACAACAATCTTAATGGCGATCCTCTTCATTTCATCAGTAAGCTTCACGAGTTGGAGGTTCTCAATTTAGAGAACAACAACTTTGGAGGGAGTATATCGAATGTGTTTGGTTCACTCAACAACCTCAAGATTCTTTCTCTAAGCTCAAACAATTTCAATGGGTCAGTCCCCAAAGAGATTCTCAATTTGCATCAACTCCAAGTATTCGACTTATCGAGAAACAATCTCACAGGTTTACTTCCTAGGGAAATAGGTAATTTAATAACGCTAAGAAGTAGATCTAATGATACGTCCAAACTTACCGGCGGTGCGTATCTAGTTGACTTGCACTTGCAGATGGTGAGCAAAGGGATTATACAGTTTCAGAAACTGTACACCTATAGTTCAGGAATCGATTTGTCGTCCAACAATCTTGAGGGAGAAATACCTGAAGAAATAGGTCTATTAAAAGGGCTCTACATGCTAAATCTGTCACACAACCGCCTCCTGGGTAAAATACCACAGACTATTGGAAGTATGAATGGTTTAGAGTCCTTGGATTTGAGTTTCAACAAGTTGTCTGGATTTATCCCGCCATCTTTTGCATCAATGGATTTCCTTGGTTACTTGAACCTATCTTATAACAACTTGAGTGGCATAATCCCAAGAGGACCTCATTTTGATACATTAGGCGGTGATAGTTCAGCATATGTCAATAACAGTTTCCTGTGTGGGTACCCGACCGAGAACGTTTGTGAGGGCGATCAGAGCAGCAATACTAGTGATACCTACTTACCAAGTGGAGCTGATGGAAATGATACAAATGATAAGTGGTATTTGTATGGTGCTGTTGCTTTGGGGATTATAGTTGGATTTTGGGGTTTGTTCTTCTGTTTACTTTTGAAGAAAGATAAATGGTGGTTCGGCTATTGGAGATTCATTGATAATATTTCAGTTAAAATTGTTAATTTTTTCTTGAGCGATTAATATTGATGATTTTTTTTTTTTGATCGATAAAGAATTAATATTGATGATATTGTTTGTTTCTTTTGTTATAAATGAATACCTAGGTCTTGACCCGTGCCGTAACGGCACGGGGCTTGACGTTGGTTAATTTTTAAAATCGTAATATTTGTGTCCCGAAAACTTATCAACTCTTGTTGTAGCGGTTTTTTTATTTTAAATATTATGTAGCGCTTAAGTCATGTCGAAGCGGCATGGGGATAATTTTTATCCGGATATTAAATGAGAAAGGATCCCTTCACACTATCTTACACTTTGGAAGATATTTTTTTTTAATAAAACTCAAATGGGAGAGTATTTGAAGTTATTATGGGAATGTGCCGCCTCACAAAGCTCTACATATCCAAAAAAAAAAAAAAAAGGAGCATATTCCGAAATACTAAACGCCATCATCCACCGATCTTAATTTTAACCGTTGAAAATTCGTTTGTTTTCGATGATTAATTTTCAAAATAATAGATTACAGAGTTATACATTTCAGAATTTGCTTATTTTTCGTGGGTATGTATATCTTGGTAAGATGAACATATACCTAAATATTAGCTTCAAATACTCTACCATTTGGTTTTTGCAGAAAAGATTGTGCCAAAAGTGTGAGATACTGTAAAAATAAAAATGTGGAGGGATCCTCCCTCAGATTAAATTTAGTATTTATTAGTTATCGAGTTTACCCTCCTTATCATTACAAAAGTAAAGGAAAAACCAATAAATATTTCTATTCTGCAGTCCACGACTCGATAATTAGTAATTTCATATGTTCTGATTTTGATTCATGTCGTTTGTATGCATTTATTAAATAACTTCACAATCGATTCAAGATTTTTTTCTTTCAATTTTCCTGTGTTTTATCCGAGTTTACGTTAACATTAAAATGGTCAACCATGTTTTACACTTTATAATGTTACATGTCTTGTGGCGTCACGGAATTAACATAGTCTATTATTATACACTAATATGCGCCACCACCATAAAACCATATGATACCATTTCTTTCACCACAAAACTACCCAATAAATCTTTAATTTCATCACATCTTAAAGTGTAGTTCACCAAAGTTTACATGTTTTTTTTATTATTTGAAAATAGCCCTCTCAGTGTCAATTTCTGACTCTGCCGCTGCTACCACCACTGCCGCCTACCCCATACAGGTTGTTGGGAGTAATTCTAATT
Source organism: Papaver somniferum (assembly GCF_003573695.1). Classification (NCBI taxonomy): domain Eukaryota; kingdom Viridiplantae; phylum Streptophyta; class Magnoliopsida; order Ranunculales; family Papaveraceae; genus Papaver; species Papaver somniferum. The sequence continues at coordinate 155,885,574 of NC_039367.1, forward strand.
TTCAATCACAAGCACCAAGGCTTAGATAGAACAAAATTAAGTCATTAATTAATGTGTCCCATTATTTTTTTTCTATCATCTTTTGTATTGCAATCAAATTTATTTTAACATTAAAAACCATGATTTATACAATATGGTACCAAAGATAGCATGGGTTCCATTTGGTTTATCCAGCTGTCATGAACAATTTGTCATATACGATTTGATATCATCCCTAAAATATATGGTACATGCATTTTTCAATCTTGCTAAAACAACCAACCGCATATTTCACAATACAAACTATCTATGTTGTAATGACACAGTATTAATATTGTCCACTACCACTCACCAGCACCCACCGCCATTACTTCTTCCAGCACCACCACCAGGGGTAGAGCCAAGATATTTCTGGGGGACAAAAAATTCTTGAAATTGAATACGGGTGAAAAGTACACTTAATAGCCCATTTTATTATAGAAAAAAGATCAAAAGAAATTAAATTTGGGCTTGGTTACGCCCCTAACCACCACTAATTTTCTTCGAGCACTTCTTTAGAATGCCACTGCTCCCACCACCGGTGTCTATTGATATCATTTTTACTCTTACCAAAATTATTTATTAATGGAAATACATATTTATTAAATTAATTAAGGGAACATTTATAGTGAAAAAAAATTAATAGATCATTTATTATGAGCAATTAGTGAAAATTTAATTAATAGAACACTTTATAATAAATGATTGTAATCAATAAAGCTTTATAATGAAAATTTTTATTAGATCATTTATTACGAAAAAATTAGTGACACAATAATTAATGGATCATTTAATGGCACGCGTGTTATTTGAATTGCGTATAATTATATTCGATTATTTAGTGAAAATTGTTCCTACTCAAATTCTTATGGATTTTTGAACAGAAGCCCGAAAAACGGGACATTTTATATACATATATAGTAAATGTCAGTCGATAGTCAAATTATAATATGTAATATGAGTAATTTTGATAGATTCTCGATAAATGTATCTATGAAGATGAATCCAAAATGCTACTTCCACTAAAGTCTAAAGAAAGAAATAAAAAATTGGTACTTCAGAAAGTCTCACCTTTCGGGACCAAAAATTTGTGAACAGGTTAAAACCTCAGCGATCTATGATAACCAAATTTTCATAATCTGGCTAATAATAAAATACAAACACCCAAATTCGACATGACATTATTGTAATTAAGTAGGCTATCGTGGAAGATGTGTACTTCAGTTAAGTATACAATAGATAAAATTCAAGAAACTGATAAAACCCAAAAAATCATACATCAAGCGATGTCAAGAAATGGTTTTCTCAAATATTATTACCTCAAAGTAATTTGATTGGTCAGAGGTGTACGTTTTGGTGGAAGAAGATTGACCAGAAGTATTTTTTGAATTTGAGGCTTTTTTTTTTCCCTTTCTGCAATTTATTTCCTCTTCCTAATTTTATTTCTGATTTTTGTTTGCTCCGAACTGAGGAATTAAATTTTTCAAAACCCACTCATCCTAACGGATGTGAGTTAGAGAATGAATTGTTATTTTTATGGCAAGATAGGTTTGTTATTTTCAGTTGATCAAATTTCTCTGTTTTGATTTTGACTTTTGAGATGGGATGAAGAGAATATGTAATGAATTTCTCTCAATTAAAGTGTTCATTCCAAGGATCGACCGCAGTCGTGAATTTATCAAGTGGGAGGAAAAATCAGGATCGGTCTTTAGCGAAGCTTCGTTTTGTAATACAGTAGAAAAAAATGGACAAAAATGTATACCTAGCTAGGGTACAACCCTTACCGTAACGAAAAATCTCGACAATAAGTAATTGTTTGTGGATTTTGACTTGTGCCATTTTTCTTTAGTAATTATATGACATGATAGTCTGTTTTTTTTTTGTTTTTTTTAATCTTCAATGTACTTTAACCGAGATTATTTTATCGTTAAGGAAAATCAACCACATCTTTTAGTTTATAATGTTATCCATTTTGTGGCGACACAAAATTAATGTAGTTTATTACTACTTAATAGCCGCCGCCTCCACCACCACAAAACCATATGATGTTATTTATTTCTCCATCATAACCGCTGTCCACCTCCCGTTAGCCTTTATTCGTACTTTTAATTTTGAATTACAAACACCGTGTATAAAATTTTAATTGAATAAACTCTGGTCATTAAATAATTTATTTTCTCAGTAAAACAAAGGTTAATCTTTCATGTACTTTAACCAAAACAAAGGTTAATCTCAGCAAAAAATATAATTAATCAAAGGTTAATTAATTTATTTAATTATATTTTTTTATTGCTATATTCTCTTTTTTCTTAATATTTAGAACCATGATTTATACAATTGGGTACTAAAGGAAGCAGGGGTACCGTTTAGGTGACCCGAAAGTTATGATTATTTTTCTTAAATAGCATGGTATCATTCTCAAGATATGGTATCTGTTTATATCAATTTTGTTAAAAACAACCAACTACATCTTTTATAATACAATGTTACCCGTGTTTTAAATATGCAGAACTAATATTGTCCACGGCTATTCACTAACACACCAACATAAACCACCCATCGCCACTATTTCTTTCACCACCACCACTCACTAACACCCGCCACTGCTTCTATCAGCCATTACTTCTTATACTATCGCTACTAATTTTTATTAATATATTTTTTATTAAAATTATTTATTAATTGGAATACATATTTATTAGACTAATTAAGAGGATATTTATAATGAAAATTTTATAAATTATTTATTATGATCAATTAATGAGACACTAATTAATAAAACATTCATAATGTTTTTAAGGTGAACAAACTACAATCATTGATTTATCTCCTCTCTAGGCAAATCTGAACCTCTCTTTATCTTGCCTAAGTTGTCTAAACTATGCTTTATAAGGGAGATATGACCGTCTTCTTGTATTGATTGTATACATTTATCCCTGGAATCCGATACAAGAAATATGTCTAATTGTACATTCATCCCTGGAATCCGATACAAGAAAGATGTCAGTTAAGCCTAAGAAATGCAAAGCAAAATTTAGGTTTTTTTTTTGAAGTTTGATCAGTGATCAATTTCTTTTGAACTCCAAAATATTGACATGTACTGGCTATTTTAGAAGCCAACTTGCGTATGAACTTCCAAATGCATCTAAATGATTAGATCTGAGTTGCAGAAATGCAAACTAGACGTATAACCTTCAATAACTCACTGCATAACATGCTCATTCAAGTACTTCTGTTTTAATCTTATAATAACACCATTACTCGATCAAATACATGTAGGTAGTCCTTGATACTCTAATGATGCTGATGGATTACAAGGACTTTGCGTTGGAACCTAAAATCCAAAGAAAACGAGAATACATTTTACTTTTAGCTTATGCCAATTCATGTATACGCCTTAAGTGAGTCGGGGAATAAATTTTACTTTTACACAGAGCAGACCAACAAGCTTAAGACTAAAGTAGTTATTGCCATCCTATCTAATGAGCACTCATTTGATGAAAAAAGAAAAAGGCTTAGGAAATTGATTTTTAGGGCGGCACTACTTATACTAGTACAAATCTTCACATTGGCCACACTTAATCACCGTGTCCATAGGCTTTTGGTCATGGATTTTTTCCACTCCAAAAATGTGGCATCAGGTGCCGAGACAAAAAGGTATCCCTATGGCTACATAAACTTTGAGTGGCTATAAAATATGATTTACCATGGCCATAACTCTAAAACCGTGTCTATATGGTACTTAATATTTTTTTTGTAGTTAAGCATTTTCACTATCACCATGGCCATAGGATCCTTATAGACACACAATTTAATTATATGTGGCTAAAGTTTACCTTAAAGTCACGTGAATTTTATTATAGCCGTGGCCTTTGTCATCAATTGGACACGCAAAATTCATTTTATCATGGCCAATTCATGAGTTGCAGTCACACTAATTTTTCTCATCCATGACCATCTCTATCATTTGGACACACGGAAAATAATTTAACATGGCTAATACATGATTTGTAGTCACGCTTAATCTATGGTACCATGGCCATCTATATTTTTGGACACATGATAAACATTTTACACGACCAATTAATAAGTTATGGCTACTAAACATTTGTACCACCGTGGCTAAATTTTTTCGAAAGACACATTTGTACCACCGTGGCTACTAAACATTTGTACCACCCTTTTTTGAATGTAGCCATTGTTTACCTTTTGGACACATCAAGTGTTTTCAATGTAGCTATTGTTCACCTTTTGGACACATCAAGTGTTTTCAATGTGGCTATTTTTCACCTTTTGGACACATAGGATACCACAAACCATGGAGATAACCTTTATAAAATGACACAAAACGTATTTAACGTGGCAAATATAGCTTTTAGTCACTCGAAAAAATTGCAATTTTTATCGCTTAATTTATCTTCAGGGACCTACTGGCCCCCTCTTTTATCATTTGTAGCAAAATTCACCTAAATAACCATCCATAAAAAATTAATCAAGACTACAGTTAGAATTGAACCAGTTATCGAATCTTAAGATTTTATATAAACAAGAGTAAACTCTGATTGTAACACCATTATTGGTTCTGCTACATCTATTACAATTGCTTTTAAAAATTCGGTAAACTGCTATACAAAGACCCAAGTTTGTTTATTATCTAAAGTTAATTAAGTCTCAACATACATAATTTGCGGCATACCTTTACGTTTTTTCAGCCTCTTTCTCACTCTTTCCAGCTCTCATATGCTTTATTATCTGTAGGAAGTTCATGTCTACAAACTGGGCATGTGTTATGTTTTTCCTGTTGCCATTACATAAAAGTGGATTTTAGATTCTGGTAAACCACCTAAGTAAAAAATTTAAAAAAATTAATAATTCCATAAAAGTATCAAGTACCTCTGACCTTCCCTGGATATTCGACACCCTGAATCCTCTGATGCAATCGTCTGGAGAGAAATTACAATTTACAAGATGATGTATGTGAATATAGAATAGCAGGCTTATTTTTTTATATAGAGGAGGACGTGTTTTAGTTAATTCTCAAGGTCAAACTATTGTTTTAGTTAATCCTCAAGGTCAAATTATTACATAAGTATTGTGAGTTTGCATTTCTTATACCAATTAAGAACGAGGAAAAGAATTCTTACTCTTGATTCCAGATTCGTCAGGACTCAGATCAGGTTGCCTCCTTTGCTCTATCCATCTCGGCCTCTTGCACTGCCATTAAATAATAAATTTTCAGACACCAGTTCCAGATAACAACACATCTAACCCAAGAAGCAAGACTATTCAAAAACATGAACAGCACGCAGACCTTTCCCAGGTGTGGCAACCTCAATAAATTCTCTTGGTAACAATTCAACAGGTTCAGGAACATAGTCAGATTCCTAATATGAAATGAAAAAGAAAATAAAAATCAGCACCCGAGGTCATAAGCATAATGATAACTTTTGTGAATCGCGCATACAAGTCAAAATATGACAAGTGGCTCAGAGATTTAGACAAAGATGTAATGGCCGAAGTATGTGTTGAACTGAACACAAAATACAGTAACATACACAATATGTAGGACATTTATACATGGTGAACACCGAATAATAGTTGAATACGTTACCCAAACACCCAGTTTCGTAAGCCCAAAAAATGCGATACTAAATATAAAATAAAAAAAAGCATCATCAACAGAAAGACATTCTCATTGGGATCACAAACAGGCAAGAGCTCTAACAGCAATTCATCTCATTTTTCAGATACACACAAGCAAGTTGGATTAAGTTATACCTTTTTTACTTAGTGAAATGAACTTCCATGATCACATTCTTGAGCACCAGAAACATCATATATGTGAGTTTAATATGGTGACACTCTATTCAGAACATATTTCCAAGAAAATATATGTTGCAAGCGATTGAACAAAATCAACTCCACTAGGAGTAACAAGTCAGAAACAATGTTCTGATAGTACACCACCTCCTTACAGACCTAGAATAGTCATCTTTCTTCCTACGGGATTTCTAGCAGTGTTAGTGTGAGGAGAAACGACAGACCTTGATGAGTTTTACTTGAAATCATCTGTGAAGCTTTGATTTTTTTTAAGGAAGTGAAGCTTCGATGAACAACCTTACATGGTGATCCACAACCCTATAAGCCATGTCAACATCATCTCTCTAGCGTTTACAGAATACGGTCGACCTCACAAAAAAAAGCATGATCAGAAAATACAATAAATATCGAACATTGACTTAATGTTCACCATAAGACTGGTCTAATTTTGTGACATCATATCGAATAATTGGACACTATAAATCTGCTAGTCAGGTCAACCCTGGAGATAAGGCAGTGCTAGGCTCCAAATCCTTTAGCATGTACTAGAAATATATAGATGGACATCACAAATCTATTAGTTATGGTAACCCTGGAAATAAGGCAGTGCGAGGCTCCAAATTATCTGGTATGTACTAGTCAAGCTGTCAAACATTGAAACAGGACATACACATAAAAAGAATCTGGACATTATGTAGCGAGGGAGACACAAGCAAGATTTCATCCTTACTAAGAATTATAAAATACTGAAGGAGATATAAGTTGAGCCCTATTAAGAGAAAAACAAACCTGCAGGCTGTCCCAATGGTACACTCTCTTGTTGGTACAAGTTGTAGAATTACAAGTTCATCCCTATATTCCCACTTCTCCGTCTAATCAACAGATTTCTCGGCAATAGAAAAACTCATTCCATGGGAAAGTTCTGACCGCAGGTTACGCAGATAATACCATTGTGCTCATCCCCACCTTCCTCGAGACCCTCTTTGTCTCCATTGAAGGCTTTGGCTTGAATTACTTGACCATAGAATGGAAGGCTAACTCACTGTCGTAGATGCCAAAAGAGAAAAATTGGTGAGTGATAAAAAAAAAGGACAAATTATAAGCTTCTTAAGAAACTGCTTACACATACTAAAATAGGGTAGACACTATTCAAAGTACAGCCGAATCAACCTTCCACTGTATGGGAGGTGTGAAGAAGTCCAGCAAAAAGCAAGTTGTAAAATTGACCCACGAAATGCCCAGTCTAGTCTTCATTTAGAAGCGGCTTATACCAAATATAACTAGAGAAAATAATGCAGCAACATGGTAAAAAGGGGTTCGGCTAGTGATCTGCATAGAGGCATCTAATTTCCATGTTTCTGCATATATTTAACTATTTTCATTGTTCAAAATAGACTTCATGGAACAATGGGCAGAAAGGCAGTAGTTTAGGTTCTAAGCTCTTCAGGCATAGATTTCAGCAGTTGACAGGGAATCCTCTAGGTTGGCACAACCATAATATAACATACAATAATCTATTAAGACAACTAACAAAATCTGGCCTCAAAACTCTATCCGAATTTTGAATCCAAGAAACGACTGTTAAATTCAAGTAATCAACCCTCCGAGCTTTACTAATGATTATTCTTAAGAAATATCTTATGTGAATTTACAATAATATAAAAAAGGAAAAAACAAGAGTGACCAGAAACACAACATGTAGATATAATGAATGTGACATCAGGGACTGACTCAATGTTACCAGACAAGGCTGTTGTCAATTAGGGATATATGCAGCAAAAGATATTGAGTGATTACAACAGAGAGAGGAACAAAAAAACCCTAGGAATCAAAAGGAATCCCCAAACATCAATGTCTTCAACAGCGACCAAATTCAAATCAGTGACACAAAATCTCATGTAATAAGAATTCAAACAAACCCCGTTTCTTGATTCTTCCATCAGCAGCAACATCCTGTTTCATAGCCACCAATTTCATCTCTGAATTTCTGCATCTCCTCACCGGTTTCCCAAATCGATAATGAAGCCGCCATTAGTTTCAGATGAAGAAAATTAAACATAAATAATGATGAGAGAAATAAATCTCTCTGAATTTTAGGTCTTATGTGGAATCCAAATTTTTAGGTCTTGTGAAAGATCCATTTACTACTTCAGCAAATTTTTTTACAGAGAGAGTGAGAAAGAAGGGGATTCAGAGGTGGTAGTCAGAGAATGAATCAGTGAATGAATGAAGCCGGAGGAACATTTGAGAGTTAGGGTTTCTTTTGTGTGTTAAGAGGGGGGGAAGAGAGAGACATGAAGCTTTAATTTTGTCTAAAAGGTTTTGGACGGTGATAAGTTTGGGTCAAGGTTTGATCATAGGGTTTTCTGTGTTAGAGAGGAAGATGAGAGATGGAAAATGAGTGAAGGGAAATGAGAAAGAAAAAACAAAAATATTTATGTGAAAGAATTTGGATGGTGTAGATTCTCTTTAGGATGTTCGTATGGATTGCAGAAATTAAGGGACGGTATAGATTCATTTTAGGATGCTCATACGGATTGAGAAGCTTTTGTGTTTCTCTTTGTGCTAGTTCAAACTCGTGCATTCGATTTTATTATCAATTTTCCATATGAAAAAAATCCAAAAAATATATCAATAAATTTAAGATATTATTATCGACCTTCAATTATAAAAAAAAATTCCAAACATATATGGGAAGGAAGCAGAAAAAATAAGAAAGTGTGTTTTCTTTGTGCTCTCTCTTTGTGCTTTTGTGCTTTTTCTTTATGCTTCCGATTTGAATTTCGACTAGTCACATAGGTCTTGAGGAAATTTTGACTAGTCATACAGGTCATGAACTTCAAATGTGGTATAATGATGTATAAAATATAAACCAAGAAGCTTTGGGTGGGTTCTGACTTCAAACTTAGAAGGATACATCATCCAAATCGATATATATGAAGCTCAGTGTCGATTCGAACTTTAAATATGGTTTAACGGCATACAAACTATGAACCAAGAACCTCCGAGAGGGTTCTGATTTCAAACATAGCATGATACACCATCGAAATCGATAAATATGAAGCTCAGTGTCGATTCGAACTCCAAATATGGTATAACGGCATAACAAACTATGAACTAAGAAGCTCCTGGAGGGTTTTGACTTCAAACTTAGCAGGATACATCATCGAAATCGGTAAATATGAAGCTCAGTGCCGATTTGAACTTCAAATATGGTATAACGGCATAACAAACTATGAACTAAGAAGCTCCGGGAGGGTTTTGACTTCAAACTTAGCAGGATACATCATCGAAATCGGTAAATATGAAGCTCAGTGCCGATTTGAACTTCAAATATGGTATAACGACATACAAACTATGAACCAAGAAGCTCCGGGAGGGTTCTGACTTCAAACTTAGCATGATACATCATCAAAATAAATAAATATGAAGCTCAGTGTCGATTCGAACTTCAAATTCGATATAACGACACACAAACTATGAACCAAGAAGCTCCAGGAGGGTTCTGACTTCAAACTTAGCAGGATACATCATCGAAATCGGTAAATATGAAGCTCAGTGTTGATTTGAACTTCAAATATGGTATAACGATATACAAACTATGAACCAAGAAGCTCCAGGAGGGTTCTGACTTCAAACTTAACATGATACATCATCGAAATAAATAAATATGAAGCTCAATGTTGATTCGAACTTCATATATGGTATAACGACATACACACTATGAACCAAGAAGCTCTGAGAGGGTTCTGACTTCAAACTTGGCATGATACATTATTGAAATCGATAAATATGAAGCTCAGTGTCGATTCGAACTTCAAATATGGTATACCAGCATACAAACTATGAACCAAGAAGCTCTGGGAGGGTTCTGACTTCAAACCTAGCATGATACATCATCGAAATAAATAAATATGAAGCTCGGTCACTTGTAATTCCCAAAACACCCGGCTGCACCCGTTGTATTGTAATTCCCTTGGATGTCACAATCACTTGTAATATGTCCTTCTATATACCAGAGCTTGAGATTTATGTATTGCAGTGAACAAGCATAAACATTATCCCAAGAAAAGACTCAGTAACAACCATGGCTAGCTAGTACTTTAAAAGTTAAAACTCAATCTCATATGTCTAATGGATCCAACGCTATGGTCACAATTTGTTTTTCGTATAGCCATATCATAATCCTCCCCAAAAAAAAACAAAAGGTGTAACCATATGTCAATCTTTTATCATGTTTGATAAAATGTGTCAATTTGTTAGTATATGCGTGTCTAATAAACCATATATTATGGACACATAAACAAACCAATGTGGCTAAATAAATCCTCTTTCCGCCACGGATTAATAGGTGTGGCTATTGCCATCCTACACTTTCGACACATACATAATTATTTAATGTGGCCATATAGGCATATATGGCTACATGTGATGGGATTAGACTGAAAACTATGACCAAATGATACCCTATGGCTACAGTTGATGGGTTTAGGATTAAACCCATGACCAAATGGTGAACTATGGCTACATGGTAACACAAAACGTGGCTATAGTTATACTGGTGACCAGTAGCCACACAAATAACCCGAAATGTGGCTGGGTTGTAAGCCAAAAAAACGTGGCCTATGTGAAGGTTTGTTCTAGTGTTACTCCAAGAACAATAAAGCTTTCATTTAGGCATATTCTTATGGGTATGGAAAAACATGAGATTTGGAAAAACATGGGTATGCCAAACTCATATGCCTATATGCCAGTCCTGGTATATAGGCATACGAGACAGAGTTTCCATCGAGCGATAAAGACTCCATCGCCCGATGATCATCCCATCGCTCGATGGTCAATCCATCGCTGTCGACAGTCAAGATAGCGCTCGACCGTATGATTAACGCTTACTGCTTCATCATCCAACGACTGGAATTTTACACCTCTATAAATACCAAATTCAAACTCATTTTAACTCACACCAGAATTTCTAAATCTCTATAGAATTTCTCAATTTCTCAATCTTTTTCAAATCTAAAACTCTCTATATTTTCTTGTGAAATGGATTCACAAACTCAAAGTCAAGGCAAAGGAAAAAAAACCCGAGGCTGTGGTGCAAAATACAGCATGGTAAAAGATGAATGCATTTGTCGTAATTATGTTTATTTTACCCAAGATTGTATCCAAGGTGCACAACAACAGGGTCTCACAATGTAGGATAACATATTTAAGAAATATGATGAACAAACCATGAACATCAATGGTCGTGATGCAAAAGGATTGTCAGAACACTTCATTGTAATCAACCGGGAAGTGGCCGCTTATGTTGGATTAATAATACAAGCCAAGAGAAACGACAAGGACAGTGATAAGACTGATGCCGATTTTGAAAGAGATGTTCGTACAGATTGGCAAAGAAAACATGGAAAGGGATTTTCTTTTGAAAGTTGTTACTATATTTTGAAGGTGATGAACAAATATAATCCAGAATATGATTGGAAAAGAAAACAAGTACCTGAAAGGTCACCATATAATTCATCTCCCTCACCAAATTCTTCACCATATTCACCAGGTCCATCAAATTCTTCACCAGATACCCCAACAAACTCAAATGTCAACAACGTTTTCAATAATTATGTTGACAGTAATACTAAGGGAAAACTTCCAGGGAGGAACACCGCAAAGCTGGCTAAAAAATTAACTCTAGAAGGGGGGAGTTCTGGAGGATTTAACATGGCAGAGTTTATGGAACATGAAAAGATCGTCGAGAAGCAAAGATCAGTTGATAAGAAATTTCAAAACAGAGTCAGAAAAGTCGTATTTCCCAAGAAAAATTTGGGTTTGACTATGACAAGCATAACATTCTTCAGGCTAACACTTCAATTATGAATGCCCAACAAAAACATGTATGGAAAATCGAATTTGACAGGATTCAAGCATAGATTGAAAAACAAGCTGGATTAATTAACAATCAACCCGATGATGAGGATGATGATGATGATGTTGATGATGAGTATGATGTAGTAGTTCCTCTAGATGATTAAGTTATGTATGAGTTTAAGTTTCAATGTGTGAGTTTAAGTTTTTATGTTTTTTAATTTTAATTTAAGTTTTTAAGTTCTTATGTTTTTTCTTAAGTTTAAGTTTTTATGTTTAGTTTAAATTTTAATGTAAGTTTCTCTCCAATTAATCAATTAGAATTATTTTTTAATTAAGTTTTTCCTCATTTAAGAATAACTTTAAAAAATAACATTACAACTTAAGAAAAAAATAACATTACAACTTAAGAACAAAATAACATTACAACTTAAGAAAAAAATAACAATACAACATAACTTAAATAACAATAACCTAATAAATAACTAAAAAAAGAAAAAATCATCTTTCATGCTCTGCCCAAAGATTCAATCTCAGATTATCTCTTAATTGGTCATACAAATTTCGATTCTGAATGTAGTTAGTCATTTGACCATAGTCCCTTGCAGGGACGCCTCTATGTGGTCGAATCTCTGTCCTCAAATCTTCATCTTCATAGTTAGTCCAATCCGAATCACGACGGGTTTCCTGAATTACCATGTTATGAAGAATTATGCAAGTGAGCATAGTCTTTTGCATTTCACGAGGACTCAACCCACGATATGGGCCACAAATGATAGCGAATTTCCTCTTCAAAAATACAAAAGCGCGTTCCACATCCTTCCTCAATGCCATTTGGGGATCGTTAAAATGTCGGAATGAAAGGTCAAATTCACCAGCAGGAGGCTGACGGTAGCATTGAACTAAGGTGGAACATTTTGGGTAGATACCATCGGCAAGATAATATCCATGAGTGTACTGATGACCACCGTTGATCATGAAACGGACAGATGGAGAAATCCCATACTTCAAATCTTAAAACAGAGGCGACTTGTGCAAAACATTAATATCATTTTGTGAACCTGGAAGACCAAAAAAAGCGTGCCATATCCAATAATCATAAGAAGCAGCAGCTTCAAGGATAACTGTTGGTTTGGTATTATGACCCTTGTATTGACCGTCCCAATATACAGGGCATCCTTGCCATACCCAATGCATACAATCAAGACTACCTAACATTCCTGGGAATCCCCTTTCCTCGTTCTCCCTCAATATTTGTCTAACATCTTCATCGTTTGGTTTTCGCAAATATGTTGGACCAAAATGATTAATTATTACTTCACAGAACAATGAAAGGTAAGTGAAAGAAGTTGTTTTACCCATACGAAGGTACTCATCGTTCGCATCCGTCGGAGTGCCATAACCCAGAATCCTTAAAGCCGAAGTAACTTTTTGTTCAGGACTATGACCTCTAATATTCAGTGCATCAAACTGATAATTGAATTGAGGTTCCACTCGACAAAGCTCTTCAATAATATTTTTCACCAGGTGGTGAGGCATGCGGAATCGACCTTGAAAATCTCGATCAGAGTACACACAATTTGGAAGAAAATAATCGTGCATTAGCTTTTGGTGGTAAAATTCCCTTCCTCGATACGTATATCTTCTTATTAATACTTCTTTGGGTTCCGGAACTCTTGGTATTTGGCCCGTATGGACAAGCATCAAAGTTTCAATTAACTTATTATCTTCAGCTTCCTCATCATCAATTTCTTGTAACCTATTACGATATCGTTCTTGCTGTAAATTGAACTGATTCATAATAATACTCCTCTCTTCATTGGATCTCGAGCTCGACATTGATGATTATGAGTATAGAAAAAAGGAAATCGGTGAAATATTTGTAGAAGTAGGGGGTGTGAGTTATCTGGAGAAGCAAAATGGCGCATTTATATACAAACCATTTGGGAAAATAGACGTTGTAGAAAAACTAGTGGGCGATAATCATAGTATCGCTGGAGTTTGTATGTAAAGCGAGCGATATTCATAATATCGCCAGCGGCAAAATGTATATCGCTAGCTAGTAACTCTGTCGCTTATTGATTTCCCCACAGTGGCGCAAATTGTTTGGCATGCCAGGTACAATGATTTTCGGGCATGTGCATAGGAATAAGCCTTACAGTTTTATTTTTTCAACTGTGATATGTGTTTGTAAAAACGTTAGTCACTCATTGTAATTTTAGAAAGATGACTAAATTTTCTTCGTGGAATAAACATACTTGATCTGTCTAGTCCACTTTCTGGTGACGCTATCTTCACCCAACGCCATTAGCTTTGGAGTACAAATTGGAGAATGAGATTGTTGTAGCTGCTTGCTTCTGCTCGTTATAAGTTTTATTATTCAATTTTCTACTTCAAATGGCTTTCCCACCTGCGTTTGCTGTTATTAATTAGTCTTAATTACCAAACCTCTACAACAATTGATATTAATTTTCTGGATATTCTGAGTCTTTGCAAAAAGAACCAAAAGAGGTGACTCACAAGTCGCTAGGATTAATGGACACATATGACTCTTCCTGTGAACACCTGAGCAGTTCAGTTTTCTTGACAAAAACTAACACAATCTCGAAAACTGAAGATGCAAAAGAGCTATCCGTGGACTCTAAATCAAACGAATTCTGAATGCATAAAAAAAAAAAAATCATCTTTCACTGAGAGAGAGGAGTTAGGTCCGAAATGGGGAGAAAATTTGCTTCCTCATGCAGATCGTCAATTTTGATAAGATACCCAGTGGAATCATATTGGGCCGACTAATGTATACTTGGCCCAGTTAGAAACATGCAAAACTGTCGGATCAATGTAACCGACGGTTCATTTCAGTAGTCTTTTGGAAAGAAATTCATGCTGGTGCTTCTTTCGCTTCAAGTGTCGGTTAGGTACATGTTACAATCCTGAATTAGCACAAGGCCCTACTGTATCTGTCTACGTTCCATGAATTACAATCTTGCCTCTCATAGACGACTCTCCAGATGGGTGGTCACCTAGGGCGTCCGTGGAACTACTTACAAAGTGTCTACTTCCGCTGAAAACCGATGAAGTAAAGTGTCCAGTTACTACCGTTTAAATTATTATACTTAACTATGAAAATTAAATTAAAGAAAGCAAGGTAGTAAATTTCCGGACCTACCTAGCAATTAGTGGGAAAGCCACCGAAGCTGAAATCAAACGCGTTTTGGATGCATACTTTTAGATGTCTTTTTTAGACCCAACAATTTTCCATCATCATAAAATGTGAACTAAAATCACATATCGACGATGTTTCAATGTTGCCAACGGGGGATCAGAATTAACAGGGGATTACCGTTTGAGTGATCCGACAGTCAAAATAGGATATAATTTTTTTGTCTCATATGAAACGGTACTCCGGACAATTTCGATCCCACATTAGCAGCCTTGCGATGTTATGTTTGAGCAACCTATCAAGTCAAGCTCACTCTAGTCTAGTCAATGAATAATAATCGTGTGGACCTTTGATAATTGAACAAGTTGTAGTTCCTAGACTTTTGATCTAGTGCAGTGATATAGCAATCTCTTTACTCTACATGCTTATTGTCACAATATTTCACACATTATTCGTCATTTTTGCAAATAAAAATTAAAACAAAAACGGATTCAAAATTAACATTTTAGGGATATGTTCTTTTTTTATGAAACTCTATGTTCTTATAAAAAACGAGCATATTTCGAAATGCTAAACCTCACCAACAAATCTTAATTTTAACGGTTTATATTCAAAATTATAGATGGTGGTATTATACGTCTCCGAATGCATTTATTTTCGATTGGCATGTAGAGCTTTGCAAGAGGAAAAGCGCCTGACATGTAAGATAGCCTGAGAACAAAAGTGTGAAGGTGTCCTCCTCATCTATAATATGGGAAATAAAAACTTCTATATCATACACGGTATTTGGCACAGCTAGTTAAGTTTTAGTTAGCCATGAATTCATTCAATAAGAAAACTCAAATAATATCAATATTCCATTATTGCAAATCTCCAGGTACTAAAGTTGAATGGTTACACTTATCATCAACATTATTGCAAAATGATTTTGCTGAACATATATCTTTTCTTTCCAATCTTAACGTTCTTGATCTATATGACTGCAATATATCTGGCCAAGTTTTCCCCATCAAGAAGTTTAACAATCTTTCCCGTCTATCATCTCTCAATATGAGGTACAATCCTGAGCTTAGTTCCACATTCCCAGTACACCTTTCTAATTTAACTTTACTTTCTAGGCTTGACTTATTTTATTACTATTACCTTCCCAAAGTCCATCTGCAAACTCTCTAATCTTCGAGATCTCATCTTGTACGATAACAATTATACAGGAAGGATACCGAATTGCATTACCATGCTCGGACACCTCACGCGGTTTGATATTCACAACAATTCATTTGATGGCGTTGTATCACTGCCCTCTTTTATCAACAAATTAAACCTGACTGTCCTAGACTTGAGCTTAAACCAGCTAATGGTAGATACAGATCAACATTTACATCTAAACCCTAAAATTAAACTCATGAAGTTAAGGTTGAAGTCATGCAATCTGAAAGGATTATTCCCAACTTTCATTTGTAGTTTGACTCATCTTGGGGCTTTAGATTTATCTTATAATAACCTTACAGGACATATCCCTTCTTGCTTCTACAAACTCAAAAATCTCATCTTCTTAGGTTTATCGCACAACAATCTTCACGGTCCTCTTCCTCTTCCATCTCAAAACGTTTTATATTATAAACTAGAACATAATAAATTCAATGGTGAAATCTTAATGGAAGCCGGAAAAAGACTATCTACTGCCTCCATCATTTTTCTATCTAATAATGAACTTGCCGGCTCGATTCCCTCTTCAATTTGCTCCAACGAACCTAGATTATACTCTAGTCTTGCAGATCTGGATCTTTCTAACAACAAACTATCAGGGATTATACCTACTACTATAAGGTACTGCAGTTCTCTGGAATATCTAAATTTCGGTTTCAGTAACCTCACTGGAAATGTTCCTAAAGGGCTTGAACAAGCAAAGCAATTGCAAATTCTGCAACTAAATGACAACAATCTTGATGGCGATCCTCTTTATATCATCAGTAAACTTCCCAAGCTGCAAGTTCTCATCTTAGGGAATAACAACTTTGGAGGAAGTTTATCTGATGTGCCTGGTTCACTGAATTACCTTATGATTCTTTCTTTAAGGTCAAACTATTTCAACGGGTCAATTCCTAAAGAGATTTTCAATTCGGATCAACTCCGAATATTAGATTTATCGGGAAACAAGTTCACAGGGTCAATTTCTAGGAAAATAAGCAATTTAACCATGCTTATAAGTCCATATAACTATGTGTACGAGATCAGAGGCGATTATGATGATGCTGATGTACAGTTGCAGATGGCGATCAAAGGGATCATAATACAATATGAGAAACTGTATGGATATAATTCAGGAATCGACTTATCCTCCAATGAATTTGAGGGAGAAATTCCTGAAGAGACAGGTCTATTAAAAGGACTCTCCATGCTAAATCTATCACACAATCGGCTCTCGGGTGAAATCCCATCAAGTGTTGGACTTATGAATGGCTTAGAGTCCTTGGATCTGAGTTACAACAAGTTGTCTGGACTTATCCCACAATCTTTAGCATCTATCGATTTTCTTGGTTATTTGAACCTATCTCATAATAACTTGAGTGGAAGAATACCAAGAGGACTTCATATGGATACGTTGAGCTGAGATGGTTCCGCATATGTTAATAATAGTTTCTTGTGTGGGTACTTTACAAAGAATGCTTGCGAGGGCGATCAGAGAAGCGATACTGGCAATAGTGATTACGAAAATGAAGATGTTCTAGATCATACAAGAGATAAGTGGTATTTTCTCGGTGTTGTTGCTTTGGGGTTTATAATTGGATTCTGGGGTCTCTTCTTTGGTTTGCTTTTGAAGAAAGAGATATGGTGGTTCGGGTATTGGAGATTTGTCGATAAAGTAGCTGATAAAATAGTTCATTTTTCTTGAAAGATTGATTATTTTATTTGTATTTGTATATCTTTGTTTGCTCAATTGTCATAAATGACAAGCTCTCAACCCAGTGCATACGCACCGGTTTTTTTGCCCTCCGTATGCTTAAAGTGGAATACCACATAGTCTATGGTAGAGGTCTTCTACATTTTCTCATTGCTAACAGTATTAGCATATGATTAAATAGTGTTAAAATCATTGGTGGATCCAAATCTGTGAACATGTGTAGCGTTAGTATCGATTGAAGTGAAAGATCAAAATCTTAAATGTATTCTAAGAGCAAGAATTATATTGCACTAAGTTTATAATTTTCGTACACAATCTAACAATGAGCAATTATTCTATGGTATCAAAATTATCTGGAGTGTAGTAGTAAGCTAAGAATGCCTGAAGGAAACTACACATCTATGGTGCTATAAGCCAGACTTAGTGTGCGGAAACCCAATTCTCCCTCGATGTTGCGTTTTTTCTTCTTTTCTGACCTTTTGCATAATAATCAAATTTAGTCGAACTCTATGGTTCGCGGAACCCAGTTTCCGGCTTCAGTTAGCCGAGGGTTCCATTATCTCCCTTCTTCACTTTAGCAATATCTTCTATTTCTGCCAAGCACCATATAGCGAGAAAATCAAAACCTAGTCCAAAGACGTATCAAGCAGTCACTTCCGTATGATATCCACAAATACTGAATTAGTTAATTTCTATCATGAAAAAGATGGAAGGCCAAAACCAAAACCAATTCCAAGTGGAATACGTAAGCTTGATTTATTGATCCTTTCGCGGAGGTAGAATAATTTAGGAATCTTCCAAGTACATCTGCGCAATTAAAAAGAGTTAAGTATTTTTTTTCCTGAAAATTCGAAACTTTTCTTTGGAATACAATGACAACGTAAAAACCGGAACCCAGTGCTTTATTGTGTTCTGGGTCTTATGAGATTACCATCGGAAATCTTTTAGAGTCCCTCGTTTTATTGGCGGCCTATTTGAACCTATATAAGCAAAGAGATTTTTCACAATTTAAAGCAAGTAATCAATGAAGAAGTATTTTCATGATCTCTGCTCATTTGTTTGAAGTAGTAAAGCGTGGGAGGAGATGTGATCAGTGATCCAAATGATCCAAATAAACTCTGTTACTCAAACTTGCATCCTGTTGAGTTGTCCGCTAACTTGACAAATTTAGCCTGAGCTCCAACAATAATCATCCTTTGGTGGTCTTCCTGCAAACCAAATTGAAAGGAGGATAGAGCATTAGTTTTTATTTACGTACAAAATGGAAGTTAACTCTCCCATATAACTAACATGGAAACGATGTCGTTAAACTGAAAGCCATTATATTGGTAGTAAAATTACACAAGTGTTGGTTTTGGTGAATCTTCCACAAAAACGCGTGGAGTTTAATCTGTCTATTTATAGAGTTGTACATATACAAAGTCAGTTTTACATATTCTATTTTTCAGGAAAGTTACAACATTAAATGGGAAATTATTTAGGAAGACTAGACTCAGTTGTTGTGGTCAGCTGAACTAGTCAGTTCAGAGATTGTAGCGTTTCTGGTAGAGCTAGCCTTGACACCGTCCCTCAAGTTGAGCTACAGCTTGTGAATGTTCAACTTGTCTCTTATAAACTGAAATCTAGGTGAAGATAACCCCTTGGTAAATATGTCCGCTAGCTGGTCCTTTGATGATATGAAACGCACTTGCAGTTCTTTGTTGGCTACCCGTTCTCGTACAAAATGGAAATCGATCTCAATGTGCTTTGTTCTAGCATGGAAGACTGGATTTGTTGTTAAGTATGTCGCTCCAAGATTGTCACACCACAATATTGGAGCTGCAGTGGAAACTCCAAGTTCTTTTAACAATGATTGTATCCAAATGAGTTCTGATGTCGTTATTGCCACACCTCTTTATTCCTCCTCTGTGCTGGATTTAGACACCGTCTTCTGGTTGCGTGCACTCCAGGGTATTAAGTTACCACCATAGTAAATACAGTAGCCACTCGTGGAACGCCGATCATCCAAGTTTCCTTCCCAGTCTTCATCTGAGTATGCATGAAGTGTATTGTTACAACCTGGTTTGATGAGTAATCCATAGTCCAAGGTATTCTTCAGGTACCGTAATATACGCTTGATGAAATTCCAATGTTCAACATAAGGGTCATGCATAAACTGGAAGGCTTTACTTACAGCAACCGAAACATCAGGTCTTGTTAAATGCAAGTACTGCAGCGCTCCAACTACATTGCGATATAAGTTGGATCTTCAAACTTCACACTGCCTTGCTTTTATAGTCTCGCTTGAGCCGCTAGTGGTTTGCAGACAGGCTTGATCCCATCCAATTTTGTTTTCCGCAGCAGGTCTGCTACATATTTTCATTGTGTGAGCAACAAATTCTGATCTTGGCTGAGCACTTCTACTCCGAGAAAGTAAGAAAGTTTCCCAATGTCCTTAACTGCAAAAACATCTGCCAAATCTTTTATTAGTTTGTCTATCAGAGAAGGATTGTATCCAGTGACAATTATGTCGTCCACATAGACCAAAACATAGGTAATGCCAGCTGATGTTTGTCGTACAAACAAGGAACTATCTGCTATAGACCCTTTGAATCCCAGCTGAATAAGGTATCCACTTAAGCGAGAAAACCAAGCTCTCGGAGCTTGTTTAAGGCCGTACAACGACTTTTTGAACCTGCAAACATGGTTAGGGAAGTTTGGATCAACATATCCTACTGGATTCTTCATGTACACTTCCTCATGCAATTCTCCATGTAGAAACGCGTTCTCTACATCAATTTGTCGCAGCTGCCAGTTGTTAATTACATCAATAGACAACACCAGTTCATCGTAGTCGATTAGAGCTGTCAAACGGGAAAACTAGGGTCAACCCAGCCCTAGCTTGACAAGCCATGGACGGGTTAGGGTCATCCCTAGCCCTAGTACTATTCATGTACAAGCCAAAAACCCCAACCCTAGCCCTAGACGGGTTAGCTCTAACGGGTTGCGGGTTGGCTTGTTAAATGGGGTGGTTGAAACTAAAATCACTTAAATGTATAAAAAATTTAGTGGGCAGAGGGATCGCTACTCCGTAATCCTAAATCAAATGAAATTTGGATTGTATTAAATCATTTAAGGAAATATGAACTTTGATTTCTAGCACAACACCCTAAAATTCTTAAATTAGTAACTTAAAATTCCTAAATTAATAACTCATATGAAATTGACGGGTTGACGGGTAACCCGCGGGTTGACCCTAACCCGGCTTGTTTTTACTAGGGCTAGATATGACAACCCTAACCCGGCTTGTTTAGACAACAAGACAAGCCGAGCCGGGTTAAAACAAGCCAAGCTAGGTCCAACCCGCGGGCCGGGTTAGAAATTGACAGCTCTATAGTCGATGCCCTCTTGTTGGTTGTACCCCTTGGCCACTAGGCGAGCTTTGTAACGTTATATTGTTCCATTTGGATTCCTCTTAATACGATGCACCCATTTCGAGCCAATTATATACCTGACAAGAGTCCAAGTACCATTTCTGAGTAGTGCATTGATTTCAGTATCCATTTCCTTTCTCCACTTTGGTTCTAAACATGCTTTGGAGTAACAAGTGGGCTCTAGAAAATCCATATCCTGTAGAGGATGTTTTGTGGCTGTCAGACAAAGCCGTTGCACGGGATTGGTGATGCCAGACTTGGATCTAGTGCGCATCGGATGAAGCTGTGATTTTGTACTGGTTGATGTAGCATCACTTGCGACTTCAGAGGACGACAGTTGGGATTGCTGAGAAGTCTGGACAACTGAGTTGTTGTGGACTGAATTTTTAATACCGGCAGGCATAGGAATATGTGGATCTGATGGAGCAGAACTGACTGAGTTTGCTGATTGAACGACAACATTTCCCGGAGTATGAACAGATTGATCAGACACAGCGGGTGTAAGCAGTGGCAGTGATGCATTGTTTGGCTGAACTGTAGTGTTACGTGATGCTTGTAGGTGTCTGAAATTTGGTGAGGAAAATAACCTTGTGCTGGGAAATGAAGTTTCTTGACTGCGCTTGGGGACATCTTTCTCCTTTGGGGAGAACGGAAATGAGCCTTCTTCGAACCTTACATGTCGAGAAATATAGACTCTATTGGACTACTTATGAAGACACAGATACCCCTTAGGGGAGCTGTTATACCCAATGAAGACACAAGCCACTGACCAAGGCTCTAATTTATTTGAATTATAAGAACGAAGACAGGGGTACACCAAACAACCAAATACTTTTAGGAAAGAGTAATCTGGTTTCTTCTTAAAAAGGAGTTCAAGAGGAGTCTGTGATTCAAATTGGGATTTTGGCAGTCTGTTTATAAGAAAGCAAGCCGTTTGAAAGGCTTCTGGCCAAAAAAATTTAGGCATGTGTGCATGGAACATAAGTGCTAAGACGGATTCATTGACAGATTCATTTAGGAATGCAGTAAACTTTTTGTATTCACCTGCATTATCAGATTGGAAGACTTGTATTTTGTATGATGTCAAGTTTTCAACCTGCTTTTTGAACTGAATAAAAGTGGACAAAGCATCTGATTTTTGAAGAAGAGGAAACACCCATGTATAATGAGAAAACGCATCCATTAAAAGCATATAATAACGAAACCCAGTTCTGGACATATGTGGAGATACCCAGATGTCTGAAATAACTAAAATCAATGTTTTTTCAAAAACAGTGCTACTAATTGGAAAGGGAAGTTTCTTGCTTTTACTAATGTGGCAAGAATGACAAAAATCAAAAGATTTATTCGTTACTGGAAGTGAAAACTGACTAATGACTCGATGAACAGTACGGATCATAGGGTGACCAAGTCGCTGGTGCCATACTGGTAAGGTATTGGAGATGAAGGTCTTGGGTTGCATCTGAGAGACAGAAGCACCGACACTATCAAACACATATATCCCATTTTTATTCCGCCCCTGCAACAGTGTTTTCCCCGTGCTTTTGTCCTTTACAACAAAAAGATTTGTGTGAAACTCAAAGAACACATCATTATCTTTACAGAATTGATGGACAGAAAGCGGATTTCTTTGTATTGTAGGTACATGGTAAATGTTGTTTAGCTGAAAAGTTCTAGCATTGTAAGTAAAGGAGGATTTACCAATGTTTGCAATTGTTAGGGCCTTACCATTTCCAACCTGGACTTCTTCAGTACCGTCATACTCATGGGGAATACTGAGATTGTTAATATCAGCTGTTAGGTGATGTGTTTCCCCCGTATCAGTCACCCATCTATTGTCACCTCGACCTTGTGGTAGTGCAATATAAGCAGCAGCAGGAGCTCGTTGTTGTGGTACAAAGTTCTTGTCAAAACGATACCAACAACGTGCAGCACATGATTTCTCCTCATACATATTTGACATGGTCCTTGTGGTTGTTGATTGGTTGCTCTCGGACGCTGCTATGGTTGACGAATCGATAACTGATTTCTGAATCGTCTCAGATCAGGCCTTGGGGATGGAGAAGAAGAAGTAGCCAGATTATTCAATGGCTGCTGCAGTGACGCCAGATGTTTCTCCTGCCTCATGTCATAGGTTAGGAGATGCGCTTTGAATGTCTTCATGTCCATATCAGTGGCAGTTCCCAATGAAGTAACAATTGGGTCATAACTTTGATTAAGTCCATTAAGCAGAACAGAATTCATATCATCATTAGATACAGTGTATCCACAAGCTGCAAGTCCATCAGATAAAGTTTTAGCATGATTAAAATATTGTTGCATCGTGAGATTACCTTTCGATAGGTTGTGCAGTTGTCTGCGAAAATGCATCTGGTGAGCAGTTGTTTTCGGGGCAAATTCCTTTTCTAGAGTATCCCATACTGCTTTTGATGTGTCAAGACCTGTGACTTTTCCAATCACGGATTCAGTTAATGAAGAGACAAGCCAACCTAGCAGAAGTTGATCGATGTTTTCATGTTTTGTGTATTCAGGATTAACGGCTTCGGAATTTGGAAGGGTTCGTGGGGGAACTGGAGTTGTCCCATCAACGAATCCAATGAGTTTGTATCCTCTCAGAACTGGATTAAAGAGGGTTTTCCAGAGAATGTAATTCGTCTCAGTGAGTTTCAGGGTGATGAGAAGATTGATATATGAACGTTTTGAAGAGTATTAATGTCAGCCATTGGAAGAGATAGGTTGTCACGTTTCTGGGTAGCGTGGTTTTCAGGATCTCTGGCTGATACCAACACAAGAATTGATTTTGGTGAATCTTCCACAAAAACGTGTGGAGTTCAATCTGTCTATTTGTAGAGTTGTATATATACAAAGTCAGTTTTACAGATTCTATTTTTCATGAAAATTACAACATTAAATGGGAAATTATTTAGGAAGACTAGACTTAGTTGTTGTGGTCAGCTGAACTAGTCAGTTCAGAGATTGTAGCGTTTCTGATAGAGCTAGCCTTGACAAAATTAAAGACCTTCTCTTGGGCCAGCCATCTGTCTTCTTTCTCAAATGTCTTAACTTTCGGTACCATTGTAAATTGGATCTCGAAATTCTTGAATCCTCCATGACTTTTGTTTTATACATGTTTGCTTTTGTTTTTTAGGTCTCTCTCTGCATCTTTTGTATATAGCCTTGTAACTTTTCGGGCTCTGCTTCTTAGCATAGGCTTCCCGCTTCCATCATCAATATATTATGTCTGCCAATCCAAAAAAAAAGGAAAAAATAACGATGTATTCAAAGTTCACTTTTGCGGCTTTGCCAATTCTTCTGACAACACTTACCAATTCTTCTGCCAACGTCTGTGGATTCTGAGACTACAGCATTCTCAGATAATTATATGCAACGGAGCACTAAATGAAAAAATAATCGTTGCATTTTGTTCAAGTTGCAAGATTCGATTTTGTTGCCAAAACGTTTAGTCAAGAAATTAAGAACTAATCAAGAAATTCTTACACAAAATTGGTTAAAAAGACCAAAATCAACAATTTTTGGGTGAAATGGACAGTTAGATTTTGATACTGTTTAAATGGACAAAAATGTAAAAATAGGCAGGATGTAACCAGTTTCATCGTGCCCATTTTCAAATATCTTTTCTTATTTTTAATTTACACAGGATGTATCCAGTTTCATCCTTGCTATTTTGTAAATTTAAGCTAAGATGAAACCAGTTTCATCCTTACTATTTTTTTTTGGCCATTTCACTCAAACTATTTTTTACTCGTCCATTTGAACCGTGATTTAAAAATATTTGGACAAATGATTTATTTTCCGAAATTCTTACATATTCGGATTTATCTTAGAATGTGAAAGAGAATGTAACGGTGGTTTTCTTTAGAATTTAAGATATTTTAAATGGAATTATCCGGAGAAGGTATGGAACTGTGACCCAAAGTGAAAGAAAACATTGAAACGAACTCTAAATTAAAAGTTGTACGGATAGAAAACCATCAATTACCTTTGAATTTTTTTTCTTTGAAGTAACAGATGATGGCGGCCAATCAAAAATTAAGAAACTGTGTGAATTTCTAAAAAGGATTTTGTATATAGATTTCAAAGTTTTCACTTGCCAGATCTTTCTGTTTCTCTTGATGCTTGCTATTTATAGTGTTTGAATAGTAGCGTCCAAAAAGATTGTATTGTGTCTCTTGGGTCGTGAAACATAATGTCTCTTGGTGTCAAACGGTGCCACCCATCAAATGGATCCAATTCTATTTTTGCTTGCAAAACGTTTTGAACCACATTGATCTTCTCTATCAATAAGGGTTGCTTTACTTGGGAGGAGAATGAAAAACGATTTTAATTAGATTTCACTTATGATGAGTCGCTAGGTATTTAAGCGTTTCAAAAGGTATCGGATGGGTGGAATATATATGTGTCTACCAACATCGGATTTATTGGATCGATCATTGAAGTTGAAGGTACGTCTCTTACTGTCTTTTCAAATTGAAACGTTGTTGTAACCGTTGGAGTTACCATTTGGATTTTATCCATAATGGCAGTGATACTCTCCAAGATGGAATAGATGCGAAACCTAAAGTTATCCAGTCATTATGTATTCTTTTAACCTTCGAAATGTTTTCTTAACTTCCACTCCTATTAGTGACTCATCTTTAAGCGCCGATTGAATTCACAACAGTGGTACCTGTCGAAGGGGGCAATAAGGTGCTGACGACATGGAAACTCATTACTGACAACCATTGGGACAGCCAATCAGGTAGCGATAACAGGGATTGTTATTGCTTAGGTGGCTTCACCAAAATTAAGTGTGATTGTGGTGACGCCATGCGGAGTCTTTTGGGGTCTCTTATTATTAAGAAAAATAATCTTCTTTATTTGATTACCCAATTCATGCTAGTCTTTCATTATCATCCGTGACAGTGAAATTAGTTCTTGATTGATCCTAGCGTAACTCAGTTCTTGCATGAACACAAATTCAATCTTTTCATTTATTGTATTTTTATAGAAAAAAAGTGAGTTGTATGAACTTGATTGAGTTGAAAAGATTCAATCTTTTTATTTTTAATAGTAATTATTTGACTACACCCACATATTTGATACATACAGAAGGAAAAATTACAACCGGAAAGAAAGAGCACTTGAAATAATTTCTGTGGGAAAACGGCTCCAATCCTTAGTTACAACAGTTTTTCGAGCTAAAATGGTCTTGGATTGGATTCATTCTAATTCAGTTTTCCCCAACATTTCAATATTCAACTCTAATTATATGTTGATCTTAGTTAAGTATAATCTCTATCGATTTCATTTTTTTTGTCTTTTCATCTTCGTGATCACTTAAATAGCAGTAACCCTCAATAAAAATTTAAACACAAAATTTACATGAAAGAATATTGTTGTGATTCTACAGAACAAATGAACAAGAAAAGTTAGTTGATTGGAAAACTATATTTTTTTGAAATGAATTTCGCATTGAATTAGTTAAGCATTGTTTTAATTCATTCACAAAGAATTTACCAGTGTATTGGAGTGCTTAGCCTGACAAAAATAAGGAGAAAAATTCATTCACAAAGAATTTACCGGTATTCGAGTACTTAGCATTTTTTCTGGCAAAGATAGTGTTAGTTTGAAGGTACTAATTTAACTGATCTTATTTCAGTCTTCCAATTTCCAATTGCACCTTACAACTCTTTACTAGTTTACTTCAAATTTTGCTCAACAAAAAGTATTTAAAACTAGAGGAACTCCACTTTGGAGATGTAGTTGTACAAAGTAAGGCAGGAATAGTTTACATACCACTTGATCTGGGAGCAAGTTTACTGAAATAGTCATCTGTAAAATGATAAAATTGACAACTCCACTAAAAGTACACACAGTTGGTCAATTAATCCAATAACGATAATTCTTGGATGAAAAAGACATGTAAAATTTGATACTGTTTAAATGGACGAAAATGTAAAAATAGCCAGATGTAAACAGTTGCATCCTACCCGTTTTCAAATCTTTTTTTTTATTTTTAATTTACATCAGGATGCATCCAATTTCACCCTCGCTATTTTTTAAGTTTAAGTCGGGATGAATCCAGATTCATTCTTGCTATTTTTTTGGTGTCCATTTCACCCATACTAATTTTTACTTGTCCATTAGAACCATATTTTAAAAATATTTGGAAAAATATTTAGCGGTGTCCAAGAAAAACTTGTTTTGGCTACTAGTCGCAGCTGTCTTGGTTCATGTAATGGCATATTTTGCTTTTCTAAATACCTTTTCTATGATTCAGTCATGTTTCCCTATGGAACCCATCTACTCATGAAATTAAGGAGATTTAGTGTATAAAAAACCACATAATGGAGTTGTTGTGGCATATGATGGGTTTGGTTACGACTGTAACATCAACGATTACAAGTTGATATTAATTTTTAATAAGCAGCAGTACCCACTATTTGATGACATTGAGGAGTTGTGAAATTCATGTTTACACACTTGGTTCAAGTTCATGGAATATGATAGGAAACACTCCTGTCGTATACGGTTTGAATTCTATGAAGCTTTTAAATGGAGCCATGCACTGGGTAGCAAAAAAGGTAATAGGTAGCGATCACCAACGAGCAGTAACTACGGTTATAGTTTCTATTGATATAGTTGAAGAGAAAACCAAAGAAATTCAAATACCAAGTTGCTCATTGGATGAAAAATACAATTTTAGAAACGAAAGGCTGGGTGTGCTTGGTAAGGACCTTTACTTCTCAGTTCATGTTTCAGACTTATTCGAGTTATGGGTGATGAAGGATTACGGCGTTGTAGATTCTTGGACTAAGCTTTTGAGTATTCCGGAAGTGATGGAAAATATTTATATCAGGACGCTGCTATCTTTCAATAAGAATCGCCAGATACTGTGGACCTATTCTCGTTCGCAAGGTAAGTATTCTAAGAATGGTTTCGTCTCATATGACTTGCAAAATGGAAGCTTAAAGTTTTTGAATATTTATGAGACGCCTGAAACTTTTACTGTCGGAAGTCTTGTTTCACTTAAATCGTCTAGGTAATCCGTGAAGTCATGCTCAGAAAAAAACAAGAAACAATGTTATAACAAACAAGTGCGTTAAAGTTGCCAAGGAAGAACCAGCTAATGGACATCTATATCATCTGGTTATGAACCGCTAATGTTCTCAATTCCTAGACAAGTTTTCTAAATCTGATCCTTGCTATGCTTAGTAAAATATGTTTCTGACTTTCTCCTTCCAATCTTTCCATATGTTTCCAGTTTTATTTAAAGATTCAACATGGTTTGTCTTCATACCAAACTTCCACAACCACTGATATTGATTTGCTGGGTATTCAGAGCCATTGCGAAAAGAAAGTGGCTCACGAGTTGGGAAGATTAATAAACACAAATAACGCCTCCGGATTCCATTGTCATGAAACTTTTATCAAATGATTCATGGAATGTTGCTAAGTTTCCACGAGGTTACATACCAATTCTACTTCTTATATTTTGGTAGAGCATAGATCTACGTGCCAAGTTTGATTTGATGCATGATTTTTTCGAATGGTGCAGAACACAACAACCACATTCATCTTTCTAACTAAGTTGATGTTTCCGCATAAAAACTGCAATTATCACATTCCGGAAGCGAGTGACAAGGAAAGCCTTATAAAGAAGACTAGCAGGATTTGCTGAACTACAGCCACATGCAACGCCTAGACTAATTAATTAACGCATATATGTGTATAGTGTATTCCCAATCATTGAAGCATAGGCTCAAATAATTGAGCAAGTCCGACAATTTGAATCTAGTAGCTTAATAGGAGTAAGAATGGCTCCCGGATCCGATCCCGAACGTAAGAAACTAAAGTTTCAATGGGTTTTGAATTGGTGGATGAACTTGTGGTATTTTTTATAACTTGATACATATCGTCATGACAAATATGTACACGTCCTGTGTTATCAGAGGTACCAATGTAAGTTGTAGTTCCTCGCCAAGAGAAGAGATACCCCGCTTTCTCGTTTGATGTAAGTTGTTGTTGGTGGAAAAAAAAATTAGTAATATTTTAGGCGAACTAGACTGAAGAATTGTCTTACGAACAATAATGCAAATTGTGACTCTGGAAACTCTCTATTTCATAAAATAGGTATTGCAATCCAAAAGGGCGTTGGTGCCCAGTTGGTGGCTAGAACCAACAAATTCGGTATAACTAACTCTTTGTTTATTTTCAGTTAAGAAAAATAATAAATTATTAGTTTAGAAGGCCCCTAGTTTCTAGGATGCCAACACGCACTGTGTAAACTATCGACTTGCTTTTCTAATAAAATCCCCCTGTGGCATCCTTTCATTAGCAGTTTAGCCTAACCCAAATCACTACTTTCCAGGAAATCATAAATTTGCAAAGTGGACGTAGACAATATATACACGTTGTATGTATTGGTTGAACCACTATAAATCTCATGTCTTGTGAGTTGATTTATCTTTGTCGTATTATTATTGTTGGTTGTGCTTGGTTTACTTATTATTCATCATAATATCTCAAGATCATGTTATTCCGCGGTTTTCAGTAATTAAAAAATCCTGACAACTGGTATCAGAGCTTTAGGTTAAGATCCAGGTTGCTCTTAGCATAGGTTTGTTCATAGTACGTAGAATGAGAGTTATGGGTGATAATAACGAAAGTACGGTAGCTAGGCTTAAAGTTTTCAATGCGAAAAACTTTGTGTTTTGGAAGTCTCAGATGGAAGACTATCTATACGAGAAAGACATTCATGTTCCATTGGGAGGAGTTGCGAAAAAGGGAGCACTCAAAGACGATGAATGGACAACTCTTTATCACAAGTCTGTAGTCGTGATCCGTAGATGTCTAACGGAGGAATTCTACAATAACGTACAAGAGGTTACTAGTACGAAGGACCTTATGGATAAACTTGAAAAGTTGTACCAAAAGTCATCATCCTCCGGGAAGATTATGTTGTGTGAATAACTATTCAATCTGAAGACGCGAGAAGGTGGAGCGATTTCAGCACATCTTGGGAAGTTTAAATCGATTATTTCTCAGCTTTCAAAAGTTAGTTTTACTTTTGATGATGAAGTTCAAGCTTTACGGTTGTTATCGTCATTACCAAAGAGTTGGGAAACCGCAGGAACAACTATTAGTAATTCCGTAGGGAGCGAAAAGTTGAAGCTTGATGATGTGCAGCAAAGGTTAATTGCTGAAGAGGAGAGAAGAATAGAACAAGGTTACGGTTCTAGTACTTCAAGATCAGCCTCAATTATGCAGGAAGAAGATAGAGGCGGGAGTTCAAATAGGAACAACAACAACAAATTCGAATGGAAGTCTAGAGAAAAGTCTAGGGGATCTCTCAATCCCGACCTAGAGGTGTTGTTGAGTGTTGGGCGCGTAAGAAAGTAGGACAGTACTAACGCGATTGTCTGGAAAACATAGGTGTTAATAATGGTGAAAAAAAGGTAATCAAGAAGAGGTAAACGTAGTTGCAGCTGCGGAATCGGTGAAGGTCCTTGTGGACAACAAGAAGGTAATTACAGAAGGTTTTCTACTACTCTCTGAGCAAGCAAGATGAGTCTTGAATTATAGACTCGAGAGCTTCAATCCATGCGACGAGTGATAAAAGTATTATCATCTCTTATAAAGAAGGATATTATGGCCAAATATTCTTAGGTGATGGTGAAGCATGCGATATCATCGGTTTGGGTGATGTGATCTTTAAAGTCAATGGTTCAACATGGAAACTGAAAGATGTACACATGTTCCGAATTTGAAGAAAAACTTAGTGTCTGTGGGCCAAGTTTGTGGTGATGATTGTGAAGTTTTGCCTACGAAACACAACTGGAAAGCGAAGGTATTCTATTAGATCGTGGAGTTAGAGTCGGTAGTCTATATCAGACTTCAGATGAAATAACTTTAACACTGGCTAGTAGTGGTGAAGACACTAACTTATGTCATAGAAGATTGGGTCAAATGAGTGAGAAGAACATGAAGATTCTGTGTTCTGGAGGATATCTATCAAAGGTGAAGTCTTTTGATATGAGTTTTTGTGAAGATTGTGTTCTTGGAAAGCAAAAAATGTTAGAACACTGCTCGGTCGAACTCGCATGCGTTGCTATCTCAAGCATGTTTGTCAATGTTAGTGGTCAAAACTATATGTCTTGATTTCTAGCCTATTTATAGATATCTCGGACTAGGACATAGATTGTGTAGTTGAGTTTAGTTTTCACGGCGTTCATCATTTGAAGACGAAGAGCTACTAAGGGGAGCATGTGGAACTTCATCGACAAAAGGTATGTGGAGACTTAAACTCATCTATTACTTGTAAAGTCTATTTCTATTTTATCTCCTATATTGAGACATAAGTCGTATTACGATATAATTTTCTATATACACATTTGAGATTTCGTGCTGAGTTTATCTCGCTTACATATTTCTCGAAATATGTGTTGGCAAGCTTTCGCTTCGACCAAGTTCATCTTATATCATTGAAAACAGTCGAGTAACGTCTTACATGTTTTGTGTGATACACTCATTTGGTGTTGCCTTGGGATGTTTCGTAATGATTATTTCAATAACTTGAAAATTGTTGTGATGCTAATAGTGTGTGAAAACTGCTATTGTCATCCTCTAAGTAAGTTTCAATGATTGAAATAAGAGTTTAGAACACTTAACCATTATTGGATATGTCATGTTGTGCACTCTTGCACACATGTAATCCATGTCCGGGAATCATAGTATGCGCACCCGTTTGTGTACCTGTTGGTTTGAGAAATCCGAGAACCTAAGTATGCATACTAATTTTCGTACTGGCGTAAAGGTTCATGTCCGAGAATTTCTGCTGGGATTTGAAGTTCGCGTGCCCGTTTGTGTACTGGCGTAACTCAATCTTATTTCGGGTATTTCAAGTATGCGAACTTGTTTGCATACTTGAAGGTTAAACTTCTAAAATCGGTTTTAAACATGAAAATAGACATTTATAGAATAAGGAATGCAATCTTTGCAGATCGTGGCTATAATGTTCATGATTGATTCGAGTGAATCAAACCGATTTTGCTTCAATTGTGTTCTTGTATAATTCTATGAGAATATAGCAATTGAACAACTCTTTCACTAGTTTCATTTGAGTCATTTGAACTAGTTATGGTTAAGATGAATAAAGTTGATATTAGGGTAATCATATGTCTAACCTCGGTTAACTATTTGTGAACCAACATGGTGTACACGTTTAGGTACGGTTACATAAACCTAAATGAGGGTACATTTGATTTGTGTGTAGCAAGCTAAGTTCGATCTAACGGTTGAAAGATATTATCTTGGTTGAATCGGGTTTTTCATCTAAAGGTGATATTGAATGCTTTGTTACCAAGGTAACTTGGATTGCAAACTCTGATTTGAAAACTATATAAAGGAGAACTCTAGCAACTGGGAAACCTAATCCTCACACCTCATGTGTGTTACTAGTTGCATAACTAGAGTCGATTATCCTTTAACCTTAGGTTTCTATGGAGACCCTGTAGGTTAACGACTTCAAAAACTTCGTTGGGATTGTGAAGCCAGACCCAACTATTTTCGTTGTAGTTTGCGTGTTCAGATCTTACCCGATTCTATCGTATTGAGTACAATTGAAATAATTGACTCGAGATTAATTTTCTGATAGGAAAGATAAAAGTAATCACAAACATCTTCGTCTCATCGTTTGTGATTCCACAATATCTTGTTTCGCTAGTCGATTAAGATTATTGTGAGGTGATTGATAATACTAGGATGTTCTTCGGGAATATAAGTCCGTTTTATCAATTGGTTCCTATTCACCTTGATTTATCAAAAGACGGAACAAAAAATCTTGGATATTTATGTGGGAGACAGATTTATTCAATCTATAGACTTTTCTGTGTGAGACACATTTGTTTATCAAGTCTTCGACTTTGGGTCGTATCAACTCTTGATTGTGGGTAAGATCAACTAAGGGAATCAAGTGTGTAGTAACCTGCTGGGATCAGAGACATAAGGAACACAACTATAACTTGAATCAGTGTGAGATTGATTAGGGTTCAACTACAGTCCAGTTCGAAGTTAATTGCTAGTAGGATAGAGTCTGTAGCGGCTTAATATTGTGTGGTTTTAAATATGGACTAGGTCCTGGGGTTATTCTGCATTTGCGGTTTCCTCTTTAACAAAATTCTGGTGTATGTGTTATTTCTTTTCCGCATTATATTTTGTTGTGTAATTGAAATATCACAGGTTATGCGTTAAGATCAACCAATTATAATATCCAACCTTTGGTTGTTGATTTACATTGATTGACACTTGAACATTGGTCTTTGGTACCGTTCAAGTAACTCCTCTTATATTCAATCGGGCTCGCAGATTTCTATTTTCTGATTGCGGATTGAATTAAGAGTTAAAGATATTAAGATCTTTGATATACTTTACTCTAGATTGAATCTGACTGTCTGGTTGATTCTATATAAAGTATACTGGAGTAAGTCCTCTCAGATTGCCAAACGAATTGTTGGGTGTGGTTGTTAGACCCCCGCATTTTCAATTGGTATCAAAGCACGCAAACACGTTTAAGACCTTACAAGTTGTTTGTAGCTATCTGACTCTATGGACAGTTGTGTTATCTTAATGAACGCACCACCAGATCCAGGGATTTCAGAATTCTCTTCCATGAATGATTTAATAAAATTTGTAGAAGAAATTTTATCTAAACCTCCACCAGTTTTAAAATCCCTTGAAGTGTTTTCAGGGATTGAAAAGAAGCTTGAGATCTTATCTCTTGATGTTGATTTATACCTCCAGAAAGAGCAAGAATCTCTTGATAAGCTAAACCAAGTCATGATGAATAATATTCATGTTGAGGTTGATCTTGATTTACTAATTAGCAAGAGAAATGGTCCTCCTCTGGGTAATCCATTTGGTTGTGAAAAACTAAACGAATTACAAGAGGAGTTTAAATCTCAGTCTTCAGACTGCATCACCTCAAAGCATGAATCGATTCATTGCTCAATTCCTGAGACTTCCAATCAAGATAGTAGTATTGTCTTTTTTTATGAAGAAGCTATGACGTCTCTTTTTATCAAAAGAGTTTCTCTTCGCAGTACTAAAAACTATCTTCATAAACTGTTTTTTATAAGTTGGAAAACAAGAAATCATAAACACGAATCTTTTTGGATTCTCTTGAAATTCTTTGATAGACTTATAAAAAACAGTTCCTTGGGTGTTTCTCAACATTACAAGATATAAGAGTTACTGGAAAGAAACTCTCTTGGTGCCATGGTGAGCAAGACATTGTTCACTTCAACACAACTTTATTGTGTTGGAAGTGCATCCTCACCAAGAAATTCCTTGTGATGTATACGGTACAGGGAAGCACAAGAACTGGGGCACACATATTATGTTGGGTATGATTTTGAATATTTGGTAACGTTGTAGAATTCGACCGGATTCTTCTAAAAAGGTATGTCTCTAAACTTGAGAAAGTTTTATGATGATCTATGTACCTTGTGTATCTTTCATGTCTACCTAACTTGATTTGTGTTTAAGGTTCTTAAATGTTCCAGTTTGAAAATAGTTGTCCGGGATGTTTTAGCCTTCACTGTACACTTCAGCTATGCATACCAGTTTGCATACCGGTTTACAAATGAGTTTTTGTAATAAAATACAGGGAAATTCGTTTGTAGACCAGTTTGCATACTAAAAATCCGTTTGCATACCCGTATGCATACTTGCCTGTAGACGTCGATATTCGGTAAACCTATTTTGGTCATATCTTCTTCGTCCGAACTCGTAATGAACTCATTCTTTTTGAGTTCTCTTCCTATTTGAATTCTCTTCAAAGTGGAAATGAGAATTCTTGAATTTGGATGAGTTTATTAAGATTGGTCTTTATCCCATCTCTTGATTTTGAGTGTTTTGCTCTGTTTGTCGCGCTTGTTCCACTTCTCTTGGATTTGGGCACTTGGATTCTTGGAGTAATACTCTTATAAGCTCATTTGTAGCTATTAAAAGAATGTTGTTGGTGAATCGCAAAGAAGGAAGTTCAAGAACGGACAGTAGTGCACATTGTTATGGGATTCTTGAATGTTCACAATCATCTTTTGTGAACTATGGTGCATGGTCATTATTGACTTTGTATGTTCTTCTTTGTTCAGAAAATCTTTTTATATGTCTTTGGTAGTTATTCTTAGTGTAAATCCGTGCGAAAAAGATTGATTCTACCCTCTAAGGACAAATCATCTTATATGTGCATTATGAGTTTGCCTCATTTTTTAGAAAACTTCTTATGAGAATTTATTCTTTTGTTTTTAAGAAGGATAACTAGGGTTTGGAATAGCCATCATTGTGAGTACACATAGCTATTGCCAACGTTTTCATCTTCAATTTTTTTAGATTTATTTATTTAAATTCTAAGTTTTTGGGAAGATGATGTTTGCAATTTTAATCTTTATGATTTTATATATTGCAAATTATTATGAGATATGTTGTTTACGTCCGTGAACCTGTGACTGTTCCATACTTGTTCAAAAGTTACTCTATTATGTCGATATGAAAGTATTGACAAAAGATAGAATGAACTTTTGACAAACAAAAGTTAAAGCCTTTTATGTCATTATTTTGATGGAAGAAAGGATAAAACTTTTGTTTACAAGGATTAAGTGTATTGTATGTCATTGTGCAAATAGTGATGAAAAATAGGATGAATCCTTGTGTATTCTGCAGTATTGGTCGATCTCGGATCCACACTTTTTCTGCATATACTGTGAGGCTCCGTAAGTTCTCTTATGTCGAGCATGGCTAATTGAATTGATCATTTTTGTGGTCGACTCAATTGAGATTTTTGGATTCAAATCCATATTTTCATGTGATTTGGTTATGTCCAAAGAAATCCTTCTTTTCTTGTAAAAGCAAGGTCGCCTTTGTTGTTCTTTCGGGAATGACATATTATGGGGGAGAGTTCTTAATTGAACTTGTGCTTAATTGCGAAATCTTTGTGGGGAGTGCAGCCATGGAATATTATAAGGTTTATCTTGTATCTTTATAAACTCCTTGATGAATACATTTAGCTTCGGCTTTATGATTGCATCTAAAAAAGTTGGTATGTTATTCTCTTTTGGTCATGAAGTATCTATATGAAAATTTCATGAGGATCCCACTAGTTTTCGTACCTTTGCCAATTTATATTGACAAAAAGGGGGAGAATTAATGTGTGGTTTCATACTACAAATACATATGGTTTATGGATCATTATTTAAGGGGGAGTGGTTTTCATGTTGATATGAAGTATTGACTAGGGGGGTGATACATATCACCATAGTATTGTTGTAAAATTTGTAATACAATTGAAATTTGATGTTGTATAATAATACTATTACACTGTATAAAAATGATTGAGAGCATTTGTTTTCTCATTGTTATTGCTACAGATCTTCAACAACTATGATGCTGAGTTGAACACGTTTTAGAATCATGGAGTACTTGGAAGTGACGAAGTTTTCGAGTCGTGTTGAAGATGCCAAGGATATCAAGCATTTGGATGAGAAGCTAACAAAAATTATTTATATTGTAATTCATGTTGATTGATAGTTTTGTCACTAAAATTGAGAAAGGGGGAGACTGTTAGAGAACTGCTCGGTCGAACTCGCATGCGTTGTTATCTCAAGCATATGTTTGTCAATGTTAGTGATTAAAACTATAAGTATTGGTTTCTATCCTATTTATAGATGGCTCGGACTAGGACATAGATTGCGTAGTTGAGCTTAGTTTCCACAGCGTTCATCATTTGAAGACGAAGAACTACTAAGGGGAGCTTGTGAAACTTCATCGACAAAAGGTATGTGGAGACTTAAACTCATCTATCACTTAGAAAGTCTATTTCTACTTTATCTCATATATTGAGACATAAGTCGCATCACGATATAGATTTGGAGCTGAGTTTATCTCGCTTACATATTTCTCGAAATATGTGTTTGCAAGCTTTCGCTTCGACCAAGTTCATCTTATATCATGTGAAAATTTCCGAGTAACATCTTACATGGTTTGTGTGATACAATTATTTGGTGTTACCTTGGAATGTTTCGTAATTATTATTTTAATAACTTGAAAATTGCTTTGATGCTAATGGTGTGTGAAAACGGTTATTGTCATCCTCTAAGAAAGTTTCAATGATTGAAATAAGAGTTTATAAAAGTTAACCATTATTGGATATGTCATGTTGTGCACTCTTGCACATATGTGATCCATGTCCGGGAACCATAGTATGCGCACTCGTTTGCGTACCTGTTGGTTTGAGAAATCTGGGAACCTAAGTATGTGTACCCGTTTGCGTATTGGCGTAACTAAATTTCTGCTGGGATTTGAATTTCGCGTACTCGTTTGCGTACTGGCGTAACTAAATTTTAGTGCGGGTATTTCAAGTATGCGTACCTGTTGCATACTTGAAGGTTAAAGTTCTAAAATCGGTTTTAAACATGAACATAAACATTTATATAATAAGGAATGCAATCTTTGCATACCGTGGCTATAATGTTCATGATTGATTCGAGTGAATCAAACCGATTTTTCTTCAATTGTGTTCTTTGATAGACACATTTTTGTGTCTAAATTGATTTCAATACTATACATTGTTGGCACTCAATTTCGTATTTATTTGCAGTGTTTTTTGTGTTTGTAGGTATTTTTAGGGAATAAACATTTTTGAAAGAATTGGCTTAAAAGTGTTAAAGGCATCCTCATTTCGAATAAGAGCACCAATCTTGTTAAAGGAACCCATCAAATGGATAGAGGCACCCTCTCCTTCTTCATTTTGAAACAAATTCACGGAATTTATGGGATATTTTAAAAGATTATACATAAAGTTTCCATATCTTAAAGGTAAAAGAGATAATATATTTATGAGTTGGTTTTTATTGAAAAGGAGAAAGAAAATCTGGGATTTTATTTAAAAAATAAAAAAAAGATAATATCCCTATGATTTTATTCTAGCAAATAAAGAAGATTTGTGATAACGGAGAAAGAAATTATTCATGAGTTATCTTTCATTAAAGAGAAGATCTGAGGGAGTTAGGGAAGAAGATTTTGAAAAGATGTTTGAGTAATGGGTTATTATGTATAAATAGGGCGCTAGTAGGACCAAACAGAGGGATGGAGAGTTTGGGGTTCGTTTAGAGCAAACCCGGTTTAATCATTATTTTCTCTCATTTCATCACTTGTAAACACTTTTGAGCAATGAAAAATTATTCTGAGTGTGTTTCCAATATGCGGAGCTAGACCCCAATCCTTGGGGCTATGGAGGAAGCCGTTGTTTCGGTAAAAGTGATATATTTCTATTTTTAATTAATTATAACAACTTTATTATGATTTTTGCTTTGAATTAAAACTTGATTATATGATTTTAATTAGTTAGGTGTATTTTCTCTTGATAGAATATGCTTGCTTTAGGGTTTTGATATTCTATGCTTGGATTAACATATGTTTTTTTGAAAATCTACATGTCTAGGAAATACTATTAGAATCAATTTGAATGTTGAGTTGCATAATTATTGTTTTATTAAATCGCTAATATATACCAATGGTGGAATCCTAGCCCCGGTCTCTCCATAATTTTTACAACACTTTTTAATTGAGTTTGTTATTTTTATTTATAAAAATTAATTCTAAAAAAATCTTCCTTCACAAGTCTCAACAAACCTTTTACTACAACATCATTGAAAATAACCATCAATTTTTGGCGCCTTCGACGAGGACTTGTGTATAAAAATTTTTTTAGGTTTTATTTTTGTTCTTTTTTACGCCTTTTGGTACTTTTGTTTGCTTTCAGATTCGGAGCTAAGCTAGAGAAAAAGAAAAAGTGCTAAAAATAGAAAGCAAGGCCAAAGAAGGAAAGAAAAGAGAAATCCAAAAGGAGTGAAGAAGAATTTTTTTCCTTGTATATAGTTATTTCTTTTTATTTTTATAAACTGTAATGAGAGTTTTTGTTTTTGTAATCTTTTATTTTTTTGGACACTTTTTAAACTATATTTTTGGACATTGGACATTATTTTTTTTATTTTTTTTGTAAACCCTACGGAAGGGTAGTTTTAAATAAACTGTTTGCAGAGAAGGACGGCGATTACGATATCCCCTCGGCCCCTCGGGTTCGTACATGACATAGGACTTGTGGCCCAAGTCGACTTCAACGGTTCATCCCCCGTCTGTAACGGGAGGTAAGAATTCTAAACACCCGCGAATCCCCTGTCAGCGGGTTTACTTGATGATTTTGTATGCATATATGTTGAGGAATCGAATACGTCTGTTTTAATTTTCTAGTAAA
Organism: Papaver somniferum; assembly: GCF_003573695.1. Taxonomy (NCBI): domain Eukaryota; kingdom Viridiplantae; phylum Streptophyta; class Magnoliopsida; order Ranunculales; family Papaveraceae; genus Papaver; species Papaver somniferum. The sequence continues at coordinate 155,925,056 of NC_039367.1, forward strand.
GGGAAAGGCCTGGCCATACAAGATAAGGGTTTGGATTTCATCACCGTTCTCTTCTTGCCCGCCTTAGGAAAACGAAACCAAACGCGAACCTAAGCCTAAAATTTTGACTAGAACGAGACCGATAGGGTAACGAGCTTAATAGGAAAGTCATTCGAAAAATATTGGTTACTCTTTTAAGCATACTTCGAAGTTCATGATGGTTTCTGTGAGCTAAATGCGTGACTGCGCCGCCTTGTAATGCGGTGAGGCCTTGAGTATCAAAGCTCCACGCAGCTTCCCTCGCCTCTATTCAACTTACTTTGACTCGGATTGATTCCATAGGGGTTTGCTTGTAACGAATTCCCTTTCGAAGGATTAGAAGCTGGTCTAGAAACAATCTAAGTGGAGTCATCATGCTTTTTGTTTGCTAGATAAAATAGGCTTGTTGTGGTCGAGTCAGCCTTCTTTGTGCTTGTTTAGAATCCCCTTGCAGTTAGGATGTCGAACTGGTATAGCCAATACAATGATTATCCAACCGAGCAACATGGACATTACTCTTTTTATGATCATAGTGTGAATACTGGTTGGGCACACCAACGTTTTCAGGATTTTGGGCCATACCATGGCGAGCCCAATTACTATCTGCATGCGCATCAGTCTTACGAGCAAAAATATTATAATACTAGTTCTTCGTATTTAGAGGATACAATCAAACTTTTGAAAAGTAGTCCTTTTTATGATCCGTCAGTTCCTATTCCTTCTCTAGAAGAGTCTCTCAGGAGTTTAGCTGAGTCGACACGAAAGTTAGCTGAATCGACATGTAAATTAGCTGAGGTGAATAACGTAGTTATGGACGAAAGGACTGCAATAACGAATGAATCTTTAGAAGATATCCTCAGTAGATTAACTCAAAACTTAGATCCAACATTAAGGGAACTTTCTTTGGAGGAGACCCTTGAGAGGATAGCTGAGTCGACACGTAGACTTGAGTTAGAGACGAACGAGAGTATTGCTCGAAATAACTTGAATTTCCAATATAGTGTATCCAATAATACCTTTGACAATGAAGATAGTTATTCACATAATCAAGATGACGAGGATAAAATTGGTAACACTACTTGTTTAGATGAGGTCCAATCATTTTCATGTTATTATAATGATGATTATGATGAGGATAGTGTTGATGAAGAGTTTGAAATAAGTAGGCATAGTGATCAGGAATTTGTTACTCCAATTGAACTTAATAATGATAATGTTTCTTGTTCAAATCCAAATAATTTTAATAATTATTCACCTATTCAAAAGGACGAGGATTTGACTAGATATACTCTCGTTTTAGACGATGTAGTATTTCCTTATGATTACGAAGCCAACGATAGTTTAGAGGAACGAGTTTATTCTGAGAATATTGTTTTAGAGTCTAGCGATTTAGAAACATTAGTCTTAGACGAAGAAGATGAACTCGTAGAGCTTTTAAATATGAGTGAGGATGCATCACCTGAGTATAATCTACACGAAGCAATTGACCATTTTCAAGATTCCGATGATCTAGAAACTAGGGAAATTGTAGCTAGTCTATCTAGAGACACCCAAAACTCTAAGTTTGGGGGTGATTATCATTCTCCTTGTGCCTTACCTTTAGATCTTACAGAGATCCCTCACTTGGGACTTGATATATGTGCCTCAACCATTATGCCAGATTACCTTCATACTAGCTCTCCCGAACCTAATAATGTCCAGGAAGAAGTTCAGTTGTTAGAAACCCATCCTCTGGTTGATGTGGTTTACCCAGGCTATGATACCCAGATTGATTTTGTTTTCCCACCAAAAACTTTTACTCCAATTGTGGGAACGTTTGAATTTCAGATGTGTCAGTTATTAAGTTTTGAGACTAAACCTAATTACTTTAGGATATTAGGGTCGACAAATTTTCTTAAGAATGACCATTATTGTGGTCAACTTTGTGAGTCAAATCTAATTGACTTAGAGGATCCCCAATTATTCAGGTTGTTGTTATGTGCTTCTAAGTTCTTAGTTGAGTTTTTCCAGACTCTAATACCTGAACTGGGTCTTAGCTTTGAGGAAATCCAACCGATAAAAACCTTTTAGTTAGACCCTTTTATAGAGCCTGAACCTGAACCACAACTGATGTAGTTGTCTTAAGCAAGGGTATGTTCGGTATCTTCTTGGTCTGTTGTAGTTTCCTCTTCTTGTGGGTAACACTCTTTGATCCAGATGACCCACAATTATTCCCGCTGCTGCTATATGATTCTTCGTGGTGACTAATCCTTTCTTAGTCTAGATGAAGACTTTAAACTTAGCACTTCTTGGGAGGTAACCCAATATTCATGCGACACGGTAATATCTTTCCTTATATCTTTTGCTTCAAGTGGTAACAGTTTCTCCTTGTTCATGCTTTTAATTTTATCTTTATAACATTGAGGACAATGTTAGATTTAAGTTTGGGGGTATGGGAGAAACTTTTTAGTTGCATTAAATAAACTCCAGAGCCTAAAAATTTATGCTTATTAAGGATGGCACTAACCAATCTAAGTGGATGGAAGCATGTTGGTTATAGAAGTTGAGGAACCAATCTGATTAGATGGAAACATCTAAAGAGTCTATTCATAAAAGCACAGAGCTCAGGTGTTAAAAAAAAAACATGGTAGTTTCTCCATATTCTCGTGATGGAAACATCGAAAGAATCCTGATCAGTTCTTTTCTTTTTCTTTTTACCATTGCTAGGGTGAAATATAGTGACTGGGATCAAAAAAAAAAATTGAGACCAGACCACCAGACCAACCAGAATAAATACAATAAATTCGACCATTGGTACCCTTGTATATGCCAGCTGAATTGACCTAGAGTTAGGATTATCGACCACAGGTTCCCTTGTATATGTCGGTGTGTTGATATTAGTCCAGACCAGTATCTCGGTCCATTAGGATAGGTTCACCTTAGTTAACATCATCTATGTTTTTCTCTACATCCATCTTCTTAATATATCCTTGTGATTGGTTGAATCCGGTTTATGATGTCCAGAAACTATCTGAGTAGAGCTCTGTCACTTTATATGAATTTTAGTATGCTTGAGTGCAAACTCGTGTACAACAATTGGAATTTCGCATCAGGGTACTTCATCTTTTAGTTTGGAGTAAAGGTTTTGTGGGTACACCTCTGGTAAACCCTCCGGAGACAACACTCCGCCGGTAGGTCTACCTAGCGGTTTAATGGCTTGATGCACGTGCTAAGTGTAGTCATTTTATTTTTCTATATTAGATTTGCTCGAGGACTAGCAAATAATAAGTTTTGGGGTATTTTATAGACACATTTTTGTGTCTAAATTGATCCCAATACTATATATTGTTGGCACTCGATTTCGTATTTATTTACAGTGTTTTTTGTTTTTTTAGGTATTTTTGGGGAATAAACATTTTTGGAAGAATTGGCTTAAAAGTGTTAAAGGCATCCTCATTTCAGATAAGAGCACCAATCTTGTTAAAGGCACCCAGCAAATGGATAGAGGAACCCTCTCCTTCTTCATTTTGAAACAAATTCACGGAATTTATGGGATATTTTAAAAGATTATACATAAAGTTTCCATATCTTGAAGGTAAAAGAGATAATATATTTATGAGATGGTTTTTATTGAAAAGGAGAAAGAAAATCTGGGATTTTATTTAAAAAATAATAAAAAAAAATATCCCTAGGATTTTATTCTAGCAAATAAAGAAGATTTGTGATAACGGAGAAAGAAATTATTCATGAGATATCTTTCATTAAAGAGAAGATCTGATGGAGTTATGAAAGAAGATTTTGAAAAGATGTTTGAGTAATGGGTTATTGTGTATAAATAGGGCGCTAGTAGGACCAAACAGAGGGATGGAGAGTTTGGGGATCGTTTAGAGCAAACCCGGTTTAATCATTATTTTCTCCCATTTCATCACTTGTAAACACTTTTGAGCAATGAAAAATTATTCTGAGTGTGTTTCCAATATGCGGAGGTAGACCCCAATCCTTGGGGCTATGGAGGAAGCCGTTGTTTCATTAAAAGTGATACATTTATATTTTTAATTAATTATAACAACTCTATTATGATTTTTGCTTTGAATTAAAACTTGATTATATGATTTTAATTAGTTAGGTGTATTTTCTGTTGATAGAATATGCTTGCTTTAGGGTTTTGATATTCTATGCTTGGATTAACATCTATTTTTTTGAAAATGTACATGTCTAGGCAATACTATTAGAATCAATTTGAATGTTGAGTTGCATAATTATTGTTTTATTAAATCACTAATATCGACCAATGGTGGAATCCTAGCCCCGGTCTCTCCATAATTTTTAAAACACCTTTTAATTGAGTTTGTTATTTTTATTTATAAAAATTTAGTCTAAAAAAATCTTCCTTCACAAGTCTCAACGAACCTTTTACTACAACATCATTGAAAATAACCATCATTCTTGTATAGTTCTATGAGAATATAGCAACTGAACAACTCTTTAACTACTTTCATTTGAGTTATTTGAACTAGTTATGGTTAAGATGAATAAGGTTGATATGAGAGTAATCATATGGCTAACCTCGGTTAACTATTTGTGAACCGACATGGTGTACACGTTTAGGTACGGTTACGTAAACCTAAATGAGGATACATTTCACTTGTGTGTAACAAGCTAAGTTCGATCTAACGGTTGAAAGATATTAGCTTGGTTGAATCAGGTTTTTCATCTAAAGGTGAATATTGAATGCTTTGTTACCAAAGTAACTAGGATTGCAAACCCTGATTCGAAAAATATATAAAGGAGAACTCTAGAAACTGGGAAACCTAATCCCCACACCTCTTATGTGTTACTAGTTGCATAACTAGAGTCGATTCTCCTTTAACCTTAGGTTTCTATCGGGACCCTGTAGGTGATTATAGATTTTTAATTGTCGTTGTTGTAATGAGGTTCAAACTCTCGGACTTGTGAAGATTAAATTTAAAGATTTAATAAAATTATATACAAAAAAATATTAACAATGGTGAGAGGTACTGGGACTAATAATTTCACCAAATTCCATTCATGTGATTCAAATAATAATTCCATGCAATTATAGCTCAAATATTAAAAACATGGACTCTTATTCTTTGCCAATATAGATTCTCAAAATATTAGTTATAAATCGTAAGCATGGAACATCAAACATTTAAGCAAGCATGACCCATCAAATAAAATGATAACTAATTAATTCGAACCATATATCAATTAAAAACAAGTGCAAAAGTCATAAAAAGAATTATTAAAATTACCACATGCGTGAAATAGGGCTCCATCCGTCGTCCCAGTGTTGGGATTTATCTTCTCATATTAATCACTTGCTCAGAATACATGTTTGTTTCTCAAAAGTTGATTAAAATGAGTAAAATAGTGAATGTACGACCCACAGAAGGCGTCACAAAAAGAACGATAAGAGACAGGTGTTGCTGGTGTTGAGACTGCACTGCGACCCTCTAGTGTGCATCTTAGACACTATTGATAAGCGACTGTCCTTGCGAGTCTGTTCTTCGTGTTCTTGGTATTCTTCATCAGCAGCAGCAGCAGAAACAGAGTTTCATCAACTCTTGATTTCTTCTTCTCTGGACCTCCTCTCGACCCCAAACTCTCGACACCCATTCTCTGTGATACCAGAAATCTATTTATACTCCTCAGCCTCATTTAATCACGCCATAACTCAAGATAATTCTCTCTTTACTCGGCTTAAAGAGAAAATATTTTTTGGATATTTTCTTCCTTTAATTAGCTCTCCACGCGCTGAAATGATGTATAAACACTCCAAAATATTGAGAACAAAATAGACACATAAATGCGTCTATCAAATACCCCCAAACTTGTTATTTGCTAGTCCTCGAGAAAAACTAATAAAAAATAATTAAAACCGAGTTAATCTCGGGAGGGTTTACCAGAGGTGTACCCACAAAACCAATACTCCAGACCCTAGCTATCTATGTCGAACCTTGGAAGGCACTAAAGAATCTCCTTGGTTGGCTTACAATCACTGACTACAGGAGGAAGTACCATGATGCGAAATTCCAATTGTTGTACACGAGTTTACACTCAAGCATACTAAAATTCATATAAAGTGACAGAGCTCTACTCAGATAGTTGCACTATGGACATCATATTCGTTGTCAAACTAATCATATGGATAGAAAAAGGAGATGGAAATAGAAAAATGTAGATGGTTTTGATGTTAACCAAATGATAGATGTTTCACATATCTGTCTGAAGGCCACTTCCAGAATGAACCTATCCTAATGGACTGAGATACCGGGCTGACTAATATCAACACAACTGGCATATACAAGAGAACCAGGGGTCAATAACTTAAATCTAGATCAACAAACTGGAAAATACAAGGGAACCAGCAGTTGACTACACAGAACAATAACCATTTTTTTTAACTTAACGGCATGAATAGATCTTTTTGATCCAAGCGCATGCTTCTTGTCAGCAGATTACACGATAGTTCCCACGGGTCCTGCATTCCACGCATGCTTAGGCGACGGAAACATGGAGAACAGACGCATATTGCTATCCAAGTGTTAATATTTATTCCGATTGGTCTAATTGGTCCGGTCTCAACTTCTTCTTTTTTATATATATATATAGTAACTCAATCACTCTAATTCACCCTAACAGTGGTAACAACTTGAATCGTGTGCCCCACCTAATCACTTAGAGAAACATAGTTTAAAATGAAAAAAAATAAAAATAGAAGTGAAAAGGACTCAAAGAAATATGGTGAAACTATCATGTTATTTCTAACACCTGAGCTCTGTGCTTATATGAATAGACTCTTTAGATGTTTTCATCTATTCAGATTGGTTCGTCAACTCCTATGATCAAAATGCTTCCATCCACTTAGATTAGTTAGTGCAATCCTAAATAGGCATAAATTTCTAAGCTCTGGAGTTTATTTATTGCAACTAAAAAGTTTCTCCCATACCCCCAAACTTAAATCTAACATTGTCCTCAATGTTCTAAAGATGAAACTAAAAGCATGAACATGGAGAAACTGTTACCATTTGAAGCGAAAGAGTTAAGGAAAGATATTACCGTGTTGCATGAGCATGGGATACCTCCCATGAAGTGCTAAGTTTAAAGTCTTCATCCAGACTTAGGAAAGGATTAGTCAACTCAAACCATAAAGTAACCGTCGAAATAACTGTGGGTCTTCAAAACTAAATAGAGTTGACCAAAGGAAACTGCAATGAACCAAGAAAGTGAACAAGACTAGCGTGCCCTTACTTAGTTTCCTGATTAAGAAATTTATATCTAATTGTGGTTCAGGTTCAGGTTCTACGAAAGGGTCTAAATAGAAAATTTTCATTGGCTGCGTTTCTTCATAGGTGGGATCCGAATCATTAGGTCCTAGAGTCTAGAAAAACTCAAATATGATCTTAGAAGCGCAAAATAATAACCTAAATAACTGAGGATCCTCTAAGTCAATAAGATTTGACTTACATAATTGACCACAATGAGAGTAGTGGTCATTCTTAAGCAAATGTGTCGATTCTAATTTCCTAAAGCATTTAGGTTTAGTCTCACAACTTAATATTCGACACATTTGGAATATAAACGTTCCCACAGTTGGAAGAAAACTATTTGGTGGGAAAACAAAGTCAATCTGGGGATCATAGCCTGGGCAAACCACATCAACCAGAGGATGGGTTTCTAACGACTGAACTTCTTCCTGGACATCATTAGGTTCGAGAAAACGGGTATGAAGGTAATCTTGTAAAATTGTCGAGGCAGAGATATCAAGTCCTAAGTGATAATCACCCCCAAACTTAGAGTTTTGGGTATCTCTAGATAGACTAGCTACAATTTCCCTAATTTCTAGGTCATCAAATTCCTGGAAATGGTCAATTGATTCTTCTAAGTCAGGTTCATCCTCACTCATCTCTACGAGTTCATCTTCTTCGTCTAAGACTATTGTTTCTAAATCGCTAGACTCTAAAACATTATTCTCAGAATAAACTCGTTCCTCTAAATCATTATCAGCTTTGTAAACAGGAAATACTACATCGTCTAAAACGAGGGTATCTCTAGTCAAATCCTCGTCCTTTTGAATAGGTGAATAATTATTAAAATTATTTGGATTTGAACTAGAAATAATATTATCATTGTAAAGCTCAATTGGAGTAACCATTTCCTGATCACTATGCCTACATATTTCATGTTCTTCATCGATACTATCCTCATCATAATCATCATTATAATAACATGAAAAAGATCGAACCTCATCAAAACAAGTAGTGCTACCAATTCTAACCTTGTCATCTTGATTATGAAAATAACTATCCTCATTTTTAAGGGTATTATTGGAAACACTATATTGGAAAGTAAGATTATTTCGAGCAAGTCTTTCGTTCGTCTCAGCCATCAGCTTGAGGGATTCCTCTATATAAAGTTAGCTCATTATTGTAGTTCTTTCGTCTAGAATTACGCTATTCATCTCAGCTAACTTACGCGTCGACTCAGCTAACTCCCTGAGGGACTCTTCTAAAGGAGGAATAGGAACAGAGGGATCATAAAAATGACTACTTTTCAATAGTTTGATTGTATCCTGTAGAGACGAAGAACTAGTACTATAATCTTCTTTCTCGTAAGACAGATGCATGTGTGGATAGTAATTGGGCTCACCAGGGTATGACCCATATCCTTTCAAATGATGGCGTTCCCAACCACTATTCGCAACATGGTCATAGAAAGGATGATATCCATATTCAAATTCAGGTCGATAATCATTGTATTGGCTTATATCATACCAGTTCGACATTCTTAATTGCAAGGGAATTCTACACAATCACAAACAAGGCTGACTCGACAAAATCAAACCTATAAAATCTAGCAAACAACAAGCATGATGGCTCCACTTAGATTGTTTCTAGACCAACTTCTAGTCCTTCGAAAGGGAATTCGTTACAATTTAAGCAAACCCCTATGGAATCAATCCGAGTCAAAGTAAGTTGAATTGAGGCGAGGGAAGCTCAGTGGAGCTTTGATACCCAAGGCCTCACCACTATCACAAGGCGGCGCAATCACGCATTCAACTCACAGAAACCATCATGAACTTCGAAGTATGCTAAAATGAGTAACCAATATTTTTCGAAAGATTTTCCTACCAAGATCGTTACCCTATTGGTCTCGTTCTAATCAAATTTTAAGCTTGGGTTCGCGTTAGATTTCGTTTTCCTAAGGCGGGCAAGAAGGGAGCGGTGATGAAATCCGAACCCTTATCTTGTATTGGCCAGGCCTTTCCCTTTACTAGGAATTTAAAAACAGTCCAAATTCTTCCTCAATCAATGAATCACCTTAAGGAATACAGTAACTCGCTTACAGGAGATTCACGAGTGTTTCGATGGACTTACCTCCCGTACCAGACGGGGGATGAACCGTTGAAGTCGACTCGGGCCACGACTCCTATGTCATGTACGAATCCGAGGGGCCCAGACGATATTGTAATCGTCGTCCTTCCCTGCAAACAGTTTATATTTAATTTATTTTTATATAACCCTTCCGTAGGGTTTAAAATTAAAATAAATTGTCCAAAGTCCAGTCCAATGAAAACAAATAAAAAAAATAATAATAATAATTACAAAAAAAAATGGAAAGTCTCTTAAAAAAATAAAATAAAAATGAAATAATTCTCTCTCTCTCTCTCTCTTTTTTCTCTCTTTTTTCTTTTTTTTTTTTTTGCTTTTTCTTTTTTCTTAGCTTTAAGCTTTGATTCCAAGGTCTTTAATATCCAACTTCAAACCTGTAATACAAAGACACAACCAAAGAGACGTAAAAAGAACAAACGGAATAATAAAAAATAATAAAAACCTAAAAATTCTACCTAAGCACAAATCCGCGTCGGTGGCGCCAAAATGATTATAGATTTTTGATTGTCGTTATTGTAATGAGGTTCAAACTCTCGGACTTGTGAAGATTAAATTTATAGATTTAACAAAATTATATACAAAAAAATATTAACAATGGTGAGAGGTACTGGGACTAAGAATTTCACCAAATTTCATTCATGTGATTCAAATAATAATTCCGTGCAATTATAGATCAAATATTAAAAACATGGACTCTTATTCTTTGCCAATATAGATTCTCAAAATATTAGTTATAAATCGTAATCATGGAACATCAAACATTTAAGAAAGCATGACCCATCAAATAAAATGATAAATAATTAATTCGAACCATAATTCAATTAAAAACAAGTGCAAAAGTCATAAAAAGAATTATTAAAATTACCACATGCGTGAAATAGGGCTCCATCTGTCGTCCTAGTGTTGGGATTTAGCTTCTCATATTAATCACTTGCTCAAAATACATGTTTGTTGCTCAAAAGTTGATTAAAATGATAAAAATGAGTAAAACAGTGAATGTACGACCCACAGAAGGCGTCACAAAAAGAACAATAAGAGATAGGTGTTGTTGGTGTTGAGACTGCACTACAACCCTCTAGTGTGCGTCTTAGACACTATTGATAAACTTCTGACCTTCCGAGTCTGTTCTTGGTGTTCTTCATCAGCATCAGCAGTAGAAACAAAGTTTCATCAACTCTTGATTTCTGCTTCTCTGGACCTCCTCTCGACCCCAAACTCTCGACACCCATTCTCTGTGATACCAGAAATCTATTTATACTCCTCATCCTCATTTAATCACGACATAACTCAAGATAATTCTCTCTTTACTCGGCTTAAAGAGAAAATATTTTTTGGATATTTTCTTCCTTTAATTAGCTCTCCACGCGCTGAAATGATGTATAAACACTCCAAACATGATCTTACACGCTGTAGAATTGATTCAACACTCTCCAAATACATGAGTACACGTCTAAATTTGATGTGATCGTGTGATATTCATTTCTTGAACGTGCTTCCTGATTTCTTGATTGCGATGATTCCAACTAATTATGATCGATCCTAACACCCAAAATGTCTTCCTCTATCCATATCACAAATACCCATTGAAAATCAGAGGTTTAATCGAACTCTAACCCTTCCATAAATCGATCGACCCAACTGCAAGTGAGAAGAAATATTTTCCCGCCTTTTTCCAAAATTTGAATTATGAGAAGAAAAGTGTCCTCCCCCTAATCCTGTACGGGTGTCACTTTAGCAATTGGGGTGGAAATAGTAATTTTGGGGTGGAAATAGTAATTTTTCTGGGTTCCTTCGGTACATTTCTGGGACGCTTCCGGTGCATTTCTGAGGTGCCTCCGGTACATTATCCTGGGGTGTAAAACACTACTTTTCGAGCTCATTTCGCCGCAAAGGCTTATTTCTCTAAAAACATCTACAAAAACACAAAATAACACAATATGTACTTAATCGAGTCTAACAATAAAGAATATTGAGAACAAAATAGACACATAAATGCGTCTATCAGTAGGTTAACGACTTCAAAGACTTCATTGGGATTGTGAAGCCAGACCCAACTATTTTCTTTGTAGTTGTGTGTTCTGATCTTTCCCGATTCTATCGTATTGAGTATAATTGAAATGATTGACTCGAGATTAATTTTCCGATAGGCACGATAAAAGTAATCACAAACATCTTTGTCTCATCGTTTGTGATTTTACAATATCTTGTTTCGCTAGTCGATTAAGATTATTGTGAGGTGATTGATAATACTAGGCTGTTCTTCGGGAATATAAGTCCGGTTTATCAATTGGTTCATGTTAACCTTGGTTTATCAAAAGACAAAACAAAAACTCTTGGATATTTCTGTAGGAGACAGATTTATTCAATCTATATACTTTTATGTGTGAGACAGATTTGTTTATCAAGTCTTCGACTTTGGGTCGTATCAACTCTTGGTTGTGGGTGAGATCAACTAAGGGAATCAAGTGTGTAGTATCCTGCTGGGGTCAGAGACATAAGGAACGCAACTGTACCTTGAATCAGTGTGAGATTGGTTAGGGTTCAACTACAGTCCAGTCCGAAGTTAATTGGTAGTAGGCTAGAGTCTATAGCGTCTTAATACTGTGTGGTGTTCAATCTGGACTAGATCCCGAGGTTTTTATGCATTTGCGGTTTCCTTTTTAAAAAAAATTCTGGTGTCTGTGCTATTTCTTTTCCGCATTATATTTTGATATATAATTGAAATATCACGGTTCTACGTTAATATCAATCAATTATAATATCCAACCTTTGGTTGTTGATTTAAATTGATTGACACTTCAACATTAGTCTTTGGTACCGTTCATGTAACTCCACTAATATTCAATCGGGCTCGCAGATTTATATTTGTTGACTGCGGATTGAATTAAGAGTTAGAGATATTAAGCTCTTTGATATACTTTACTCTAGATTGAATTTGACTGTCTAGTTGATTATATAGAGTATATCGGAGTAAGTCCTCTCAGATTGCCAAACGAATTATTGGTTGTGGTTGTTAGACCCCCACATTTTCAATTGTTATCAGAACAGGAAAGTACATTTAAGACCTTACAAGTCTGTGTTTGTAGCGATCTGACTCTATGAACATTTGTGTTATCTTGATAAATGCACCACCAGATCCAGGGATTTCAGAATTCTCTTCCACGAATGATTTAATAAAATCTGTAGAAGAAATTCTATTTAAACCTCCACCAAGTTTAAAATCCCTTGAAGTGTTTTCAGGGATTGAAAAGAAGCTTGATGATAGACACAATTTTGTGTCTTATTTGTCTCAGTTCTATATATTGATAGTGCTCATTTTTGTACTTATTATGCTGTTTTATGTGTGTGTAGGTATTTTTGGCCAATAAACATTTTTGGAAAAATCGGCTCGAAAAGTTGCGCGGGGCACCCCCGGAGGACAGTTGCTAAACGGACCCCAGAATTGGCTAAGGATCACCAAGGCTATGTATAGCCCAAATTTATCCTCAGTACCCACATTTGTCCACAGCACCCCCTACTCTGGATAGGGGGCAACCAGCTTCTTCCCCAAAATTCAAATTCATTTTGGCGGGAATATTTAGCAGAAGTGAACAGATTTAGGGTTTGAGATTCAAGCGAGTTTTAGAGAGATTCAAGCGTTGATTTTAATGGGGCTGGACTTCCTAGAGCGTAACAGGCTTGGAATGTTTGTTTTGATCGATCGAATTTGGCTAGATAAGCCGGAAAAAGGAAACAGAGGTGTGGAGTTTCACGGGTATCCTGATTCGGTAGTTGGAAGAGATTTGGTCGGATTTTTCTCGCGTTATGGATTAGTATAACCTTGTTTTGTCTAAACAGGGAATGTATGGCGGCCAGATTCGAGAAAGAAGGAGTTTCCATCGTGTTAGACAAAAACAGAGTCATGGAGAAATATTATCGGGATTTTAGAGTCCATGAAGATTTGGGAAAGAATTTAACGCCCAGGATTGAGTTAACAGGGTCCTGCTGGAATATTGTAGAGGTGGGATTGACCCAGTTGACGCGTACAGAAGAGAAGAAATAGAAAAATCCGTGACTTGTCGTGAAAGAAGAATGAAGATAAACTCGAGTTGTTTAGGGTTTACTTAGGGGTTGTTGGCTATATATAGGTTGGTTGCAAGTCAGAGAGGCGGACGAACAGTTTGGAGTAGTTTAGAAAACCAGAGGAGACAAAAATCACGAGTTGCAGGAAAGTTGTTCTGCTGGTGCTGCTGAAGAACACGAAGAACATCAACCAACGCCCCTCTGTCGCAGAACACTGTCGTTGTTCTATAGCACTTCGCTTCTATCGTTAATGTAGCAGTCTTATTCCTTCTGTTTCTCTTGTAACAGTCGATCTGCAACACATATAAACGTTGCGATTGAACTGTTTTACTCCCTTTGAGTCTCTTCACCTTTGAAAACACCTTTTGAGCAATGGAAAAATATTTTGAACCTGTTTTTGATATGAGGAGCTAAACCCCATTGCTGAGGCGATATAGGAAGCTATTTTTCCAATAAAGAGTGGTATTTTCTATTTATCTTATTTATTACAATTATGTATATGATTATTTGCCTTGTTTGAGAATTGTTTTAATGATTTTTATTCAACAATTGTGATTTTCATTGATGGTATATGCTTGGACTTAGGTTTTTGATATCCCATGCTTTTGATTTACACTTGTTATTTTAAAAATCTACTTGTTGCAACATCTTAAAATCAAATTAAACGAAAAAATTGAATAAATATAAATATTGGATTTAAATCACTTTGAACTTGGAAAATAGTGGAATCTTAGCCTCAGTGTTCTTTTAATATTGATAACAACATCATCTTTGTTTGAGTTTTCTATTTTTGTTTTAGAATTTAAGTCTAGATTTTATCATTCGCAAGTCTGAGAATCGAACCACTTTTATCACTATCTACAATCACATCAATTTTTGCCGCCGCCGACGCGGATTTTCTTTTAGAGTTTTTAGACTTCGTTTTCTTTTATTTATTTTTTATTTTTTAGGTTTTTATTATTTTTGTTCCTTTTTACGTTTTTGGGTATTTATCTTTTGTCTACAGGTTTTGGATCATAAAGCGAATTGAGCCAAGGAGTTTGGTGATTTTGTAAAGACTTGAACTTAAAGCATAAAGACTTGGAGCGAAAGCTTAAAGCGAAAAGAACGGAGAAGAAGACAATTTCTTTTTAGATATTTTATTTAATTTTTTATTTAATTTTTTTTTTAGGGTTTGTTTATTTTTCTTTATAAAAAAAAGAGAGAACTGTATTAGCGTTTGTTATTTTTGTAATTTTTCTTTTCCTTTTTGGACAATTGGACATTGGACTTTGGACATTATTATTTTTTTTTAAAACCCTAAGGAAGGGTTGGTTTAAATATAAACTGTGTGCAGAGAAGGACGGTGATTACGATATCGCCTCGGCCCCTCGGGTTCGTACATGACATAGGAGTCGTGGCCCGAGTCGACTTCAGCGGTTCTTTGCCCGTTTGGTACGGGAGGTAAATTTTTCGAAACACCCGCGAATCCCCTGTCAGCGAGTTTACTGTATTCCTTAGTTTTCATATATGCTGAGGACTTGAAAATGGCTTCTTTAATTTCCTAGTAAAGGGAAAGGACTGGCCATACAAGATAAGGGTTCGTATTTCATCACTATTCTCTTCTTGCCCGCCTTAGGAAAAGGAAACCAAATGCGAACCTAAGCCTAAAATTTTGACTAGAACGAGACCTATAGGGTAACGAGCTTAATAGGAAAGTCGTTCGAAGAATATTGGTTACTCTTTTGAGCATACTGCGAAGTTCTTGAAGGTTTCTGTGAGTTGAATGTGTGACTGCGCCGCCTTGTAACCGGTGAGGCCTTGGGTATCAAATCTCCACTAAGCTTCCCTCGCCTCGATTCAACTTACTTTGACTCGGATTGATTCCAGAGGGGTTTGCTCAGATTGTAACAATTTACTTTTCGAAAGAATAGAAGCTGGTCTAGAAACAATCTAAGTGGAGTCATTATGCTTTTTGTTTGCTAGAAATTTAGGTTTGATTTAGTTGAGACATCCTTGTTTTGTGATTGCATAGAATTCCCTGCCTTATTCCGTTGCATGCCTGAACGTAAAAGAGACGCCCTAGGTAGATTTGTTAAAGACAAACCTAGTAGTTCTAAGCATCTCGATTACCTCAATTTAGAAAGTCCGATTCTTGAAAATTCCATTTTTGAACGTCTGTTTGAGGAGAAAATCCATGATAGTCCAATAGCGCCAGAAATGGAAACTTTGAAAGCTTTGTTGAAACCTACTAGGACTACGCGTCCCTCGTGTATCAGGTTACCTGAAACTGAAGCAAATTATGAAATTAAGCCTGGAACCTTATAGTTGCTCCCAATCTTTTTAGGGAAAGAAAATGAAAACCCCTATTTCCATGTTAGGGACTTTGAGGAAATTTGTAGTACCCTGAAAATTAGAAACCTTGATGATGATGCTTTGAAACTCAGGTTATTCCCCTTTTCCTCAAAAGATAAAGCCAAGTCGTGGTTGTATAGTTTGGCTTCCGAATCAATTGAAACCTATGAACAACTTACATCTGCCTTTTTGAACAAGTTTTTCCCTAGGGACAAAACCTCGTCTATTAGGATGCAAATCTGCACGTTTACACAACAGGAGGGAGAATCTTTGTATAGGTATTTGGAAAGGTTCAATGATTTATTAGTCCAATGTCCTCATCATGGTTTAGAAAAGGTTAGGTTAGTTCAGATCCTTTATGAGGGTTTAGATTATCCCACCACAACTACAGTAGAGTCCATGTGTACAGGTGGGTTTGAAAACCAAACAGTTGATGATGCGATGACATATTTGCATGAAATCGCCGAAAAGACCCAACAGTGGGAAAGCAATAGGGTACCCCAGAAAACAATTCTTCTAGGCAGAGGAAACGTTAATAGGGTAGAAGGAAGCTTTGAATCAGATGCCAAAATTGCTGCTATAGCGAAAAGGTTAGAAGCTTTAGAAGTGGGTCACACTAGTGGTAGATTGGAGCCTTTTTGGGAAGGCCAGAATAATGAAGAGCAAGCCAATGCTCTCTATAATAACATGAGGTATGATAACCGTCAGAAGTTTGACCCATATTCATAAACCTATAATCCTGGTTGGAGAAACCATCCGAACCTTTCATGGTCTAAGGGACAGAGTCAAGGTCAGTTTAGTAATTTTAATGCTTCCCAGGTTTTGGTTACACTAAGAATTCATCAGGCCCAGAAAACAGAACGACTAGCTTAGAGGAATCTATTAAGATGTTAGCAAAAACTCAGGATATGTTAGCACAGAGCAAAATTAGTTATCAACAGGAAACCAAGCAGAACTTTCAAACTAATGCTCAGATCCTTGCTAAGCTAGAACTTCAAGTCGGCCAAATAGCTAAGACCTTAAGTGAGAGAGATAACGGAAGGCTCCCTAGTCAGACTACCCCCAACCCTAGAGGAGTTCATGAAGTAGGTGAAAAACCATCGAATCAATTGAATGCTATTAGAACCCTTAGGAGTGGTAGAGTAGTAGACAATCAGGTAACCATGCCCGATAGTGAACATACTGTAGTTCACCCCTCAGTATCTCATCCCTCAGGACCACTAACTGAGGGGACTGATAAAATTTCCGATGATGCCAATTCGGTTCCTGAGGGGTCTGATTCTGTGCCTAGAGCCCCATTTCCCTAGCTATTAGCATCAACAAAGAAGGAATCGAACTTTAATGACATATTGGAGGTTTTTAAGCAAGTTACCATAAACCTTCCTTTATTAGATGCAATTAGGCAAATTCCTGCTTATGCAAAGTTCCTTAAGGATATGTGTACGCGAAAGCGAAAACTTAGCGTCCATAAGAAAGCCTTTTTGGCTAGTCATGTAAGTTCAATCATTCAGAACACTACCACTCCAAAGTACAAAGACCCAGGTTCCCCAACCATTGCTTGTACAATAGGTAAACACCGGGTAAAAAAAGATTTACTTGACTTAGGAGCCAGTGTGAACTTACTGCCGTACCATGTGTACTTACAGCTAGGACTTGGTGCAATGAAACCTACTCAGATAACACTGCAGTTAGTTGATAGGTCTGTCAAAATTCCTCGAGGTGTTATCGAGGATGTTCTTATTGAGGTCGACAAGTTTATTTATCCAGTGGATTTCGTGGTCCTAGATACCCAACCTGTCCCTGACCCAGAGAACCAGATACCTGTGATTTTAGGTCGCCCATTCTTAGCTACTTCTAATGTGATCATAAACTGTCGAAATGGTGTGATGAATTTATGCTTTGGTAATATGACTATCGAAATGAACATTTTTAATGTCAGTAAGCTACCTTATGAGCTAGATGACACATGTGTTGAAGAGGTGAATATGATAGAATCCTTAGTTCAGGAGTCATTACCAAACATTTTGTCTGAAGACCCATTAGAGAGTTGTCTATCCCATTTTGGTTTAGATTTTGACGATGATAGTACCATTGAACAAGTGAATGCTCTATTAGATTCTACCCCTGTGTTAGACACTGATATATGGAAAGCTAGGTTCGAACCATTACCAGCTTCTGAGACTACCTCAGTTCCTTCCTTAGAAGAGCCCCCTAAGTTGGACCTCAAACCACTACCAGATAACCTGAAGTATGTGTTCTTAGGCCCATATGAGACTTTACCTGTGATTATTGCTGCCGACTTGGATAGTGATCAGGAAAGTAGGCTAGTAAAAGTACTTCAAGATAATAAGGAAGCTTTAGGGTGGTCTATAACAGACATTAAGGGTATTAGTCCTACCGTTTGTATGCATCAGATTCATTTAGAGGAAGACTCCAAACCGTCTAGGGAGATGCAACGTCGACTAAACCCTAACATGAAAGAAGTAGTTCGAAAAGAGGTGCTTAAGTTGTTAGATGCGGGTATTATCTACCCAATTTCAGACAGTAAGTGGGTCAGCCCCGTTCAGGTTGTTCCCAAGAAATCAGGTATCATTGTAGTCCAGAATGAGGATAATGAGTTAATCCCAACCCGAGTGACCACGGGATGGCATGTATGTATAGACTATAGGAAATTGAACAAGGTCACAAGGAAGGATCACTTTCCCCTTCCTTTTATCGACCAACTTCTAGAGAGATTAGATGGATATAGTTTATATTGCTTTCTAGATGGCTTTTTCAAATATAATAAGATCGTTATTCCCCAGAAGACCAAGAGAAAACCACTTTTACCTGTACTTTTGGTACATTCGCGTATATATGCATGCCTTTCGAGCTGTGTAATGCCCCTACAACTTTTCAGCGTTGTATGATGAGCATATTTTCTGATATGGTAGAACGGTTTTTAGAGGTCTTTATGGATGATTTTTCAGTGTTTGGTTCATCTTTTGATGAGTGCTTGCATCATTTGACATTAGTGTTGACTAGGTGTAAGGAAAAGAATTTAGTGCTTAATTAGGAAAAATGCCATTTCATGGTTAAATCAGGAATTGTTTTAGGGAACATCATTTCTTCAAAGGGTATAGAGGTAGACAAATCCAAAGTTGACCTTATTAAGACTTTACAGGTCCCAAAAACCGTAAAAGACATTAGGTCATTCCTAGGGCATGCAGGTTCTTACCGTCGATTCATTAAGAATTTTAGCTTGATTTCTAGACCTCTTTGCAGTTTTCTTGCAAAAGATGTTAAGTTTGTCTTTGATGATGCTTGTTTAGAGGCTTTTGAGAAGCTTAAAAATTTACTCACTACCGCTCCCATAGTCCAGGCACCCAACTGGAACCCACCCTTTGAGATTATGTGTGATGCTTCAGATTATGCTATAGGCGTGGTATCAGGTCAACGAGTAGACAAATTACTTCATGTGATTTACTATGCTAGAAAAACTCTAAATGATGCCCAATTGAACTACACAACTACCGAGAAGGAACTGCTAGCCATCGTGTTTGCCTTGGATAAGTTTAGATCCTACCTATTGGGTTCTAAGATCGTAATCTATACCGATCATGATACTTTGAAATACCTTTTGTCCAAGAAGGACAGCAAACCTAGATTGATTAGGTGGATCCTATTATTACAAGAATTTTCTCCAGACATTAGAGACAAAAAGGGTGCTGAAAATGTAGTAGCAGACCACTTATCCAGGTTAGTTGTTAGTTCCCCTAGTGATGCCCTTCCTATAAGGGATAGCTTTCCTGACGAACAATTGTTCTTTGTTTCCCAATCACCTTGGTATGCAAATATAGTGAATTATCTTGTTACTGGCCGTACCCCTCAACATTGGGGTAAACAAGATCGTTCTAGGTTTTTAGCCGAGGTTAAACATTTCTTTTGGGACGATCCTTATTTGTTTAAGTATTGTCCCGACCAGATTATTAGGAGATGTGTACCTGAGAGTGACCAGTCCAGTATTGTCTCCTTTTGTCATGAACATGCTTGTGGGGATCATTTTAGTGCTAAGAAGACTGCTGCTAAGATATTGCAGTGTGGATTTTACTGGCCTTCACTGTTTAAAGACTCCCATAGTCACTGTGTTTCTTGTGATCGTTGCCAGAGGTTAGGAACCATTTCCCGTAGAAATATGATGCCTTTGAACCCTATTTTAGTGATTGAGGTCTTTGATGTGTAGGGCATTGATTTTATGGGTCAATTTCCTAATTCTTTAGGTTATTTTTACATACTTGTCGTTGTAGACTATGTGTCTAAGTGGGTTGAGGCGGTTCCGTGTAAAACAAATGACCATAGGGTCGTAATTAAGTTTTTGAAAGAGAATATACTTACACGTTTTGGTACACCGCGAGCTATAATTAGTGATGGGGGTTCACACTTTTGTAATAGACTGTTTGCTCTATTAATGAAACAATATGGTATTACCCAAAAACTAGCTACCCCGTATCACCCACAGACTAGTGGTCAGGTAGAGGTTTCCAATAGGGAAATTAAGCGTATTTTAGAGAAAACGGTTAATCCTAATAGGAAAGATTGGTCGTCGAGGCTTACTGATGCCTTATGGGCTTACCGTAACGCGTTTAAGACACCCATTGGAATGTCACCCTACCGTTTAGTATTTGGCAAGGCATGTCACTTGCCTGTTGAGTTAGAGCATAGAGCCTATTGGGCTATTAAGCAGTTAAAATTTTCACTTGACAAGGCAGGAGCTCACAGAAAGCTCCAGCTCAATGAATTGGACGAGATTCGTAGAGATGCATACGATAGTGCTGAGGAGTATAAGAACAAAATGAAACTTGTGCATGATAAGAATATTTAACGGAAGTCATTTTCTCCAGGTCAAAAAGTTCTTCTATATGACACTCGTTTGCATCTATTCCCCGGGAAATTGCGCTCTCGGTGGACCGGTCCTTTTGTAGTCCGTACTGTTTTTCCTCATGGCGCTACTGAGATTGAGACATCAGATGGTACTAGTTATTCAAAGGTTAACGGTCAGAGATTGAAGCCCTTTTTAGAGACTTTTCCTACAGGTGATGTTGAGGAGGTCCCTCTGGAGGATCCCGTTTACCCTTGATTGACCATCGAGGCGATTTGTATGTTGTATAATATTTTTGTCAGTTTTTGGTTTCACTTCACCCAGGTACTATCTTTCCGAACTCTCTCTTTACTATTTCCTCATGTTACTTATATTTTTGGTACTGTTCTTTCATTTGAAACATTGAGGACAGTGTTAGATTTAAGTTTGGGGGTGGGGTAGAAACTTTTTGTTTTAAATAAACTCCAGAGCCTAGAAATTTATGCATATTAAGGATAACACTAACCAACCTAAGTGGATGGAAGCATTTTGGTTGTAGGAGTTGAGGAACCAATCTGATTAGATAGAAACATCTAGAAGAGTCTATTCATAAAAGCACAGAGCTCAGGTGTTAGAAATAACATGATAGTTTCACCATATCTCGTTGAGTCCTTTTCACTTCTATTTTTATTTTATTTTGTTTTTAAACTATGTTACTCTAAGTGATTAGGTGGGGCTCACGATTCAAGTTGTTACCAATGCTAGGGTGAATTAGAGTGATTGAGATACCATGAAAGGAAAAAAAAAAGTTGAAAAAGAAAAAGAGAAAAAAAAAAAGAGAAGAAAAAAAAAATTGAGACCAGACCATTTGACCAAAAGGAATAAATTCAATAAAGTCGACCACTGGTACCCTTGTATATGCCAGTTGTGTTGACCTAGAGTTAGGTTATCGACCACTGGTTCCCTTGTATATGCCAGTGTGTTGATATTAGTCAGACTAGTATCTCAATCCATTAGGATAGGTTCATTTTGGCGGAGGCCTTCAGACAGATATGAGAAACACCGTTCACTTAGTAAACATCAAAACCATTTATGTTTTTCTCTATTTACATCTTCTTGATTTATCCATGTGATTAGTTTTGACTCCGGATATTAATGTCCATAGTGCGACTATCTGAGTAGAGCTCTGTCACTTTATATGAATTTTTGTATGCTTGAGTGCAAACTCGTGTACAACAATTGGAATTTCGCATCAGGGTACTTCCTCCTGTAGTCAATAAGTATGCCAACCAAGGAGATTCTTTAGTGCTTTCCAAGGTTCTGCGTAGATATCTAGGGTCTGGAGTATAAAGGTTTTGTAGGTATACCTCTGGTAAGCCCTCCCGAGACTATAACTCAGCCACTAGGGCCACCTAGGGGATTAAAGGCTTATTTCATACGCTAAATGCAATCGACGATGCCTGCGTCAGTGAGTTAGGATTTTTTGCTCGAGGACTGGCAAATAATAGGTTTGGGGGTATTTGTTAGACTTTATTTTGTGTCTTATTTGTCTCGGTTCTATATATTGATAGTGCTCATTTTTGTACTTATTATGGTGTTTTATGTGTGTGTAGGTATTTTTGTCCAATAAACATTTTTGGAAAAATCGGCTCGAAAAGTTGCGCGGGGAACCCCGGAGGACAGTTGCTAAACGGACCCCAGAATTGGCTAAGGAGCACCCAGGCTATGTATAGCCCAAATTTATCCTCAGCACCCACATTTGTCCACAGCACCCAAGTCACCTACTATCGGCACCCCCTACTCTGGATACGGGGCAACCAGCTTCTTCCCCAAAATTCAAATTCATTTTGGCGGGAATATTTGGCAGAAGTGAACAGATTTAGGGTTTGGGAT
Source organism: Papaver somniferum (assembly GCF_003573695.1). Classification (NCBI taxonomy): domain Eukaryota; kingdom Viridiplantae; phylum Streptophyta; class Magnoliopsida; order Ranunculales; family Papaveraceae; genus Papaver; species Papaver somniferum. The sequence continues at coordinate 155,947,595 of NC_039367.1, forward strand.
TAAAGCGAGTTTTAGAGAGATTCAATCGCTGATTTTCATGGGGCTGGACTTCCTAGAGCGTAACAGGCTTGGAATGTTCGTTTTGATCGATCGAATTTGGCTAGATAAGCCGGAAAAAGGAAACAGAGGTGTGGAGTTTCACGGGTATCCTGATTCGGTAGTTGGAATAGATTTGGTCGGATTTTTCTCGCGTTATGGATTAGTATAACCATGTTTCGTCTAAACAGTGAATGTATGGCGGCCAGATTTGAGAAAGAAGGAGTTTTCATCGTGTTAGACCAAAACAGAGTCATGAAGAAATATTATCGGGATTTTAGAGTCCATGAAGATTTAGGAAAGAATTTAACGCCCAAGATTGAGTTAACAGGGTCATGCTGGAATATTGTAGAGGTGGGATTGACCCAGTTGACGCGTACAGAAGAGAAGAAATAGAAAAATCTGTGACTTGCCGTGAAAGAAGAATGAAGATAAAATCGAGTTGTTTAGGGTTTACTTGGGGGTTGTTGGCTATATATAGGTTGGTTGCAAGTCATAGAGGCGGACGAACAATTTGGGGTATTTTAGAGAACCAGAGGAGACAAAAATCACGAGTTGCAGGAAAGTTGTTCTGCTGGTGCTGCTAAAGAACACGAAGAACTCAACCCACGCCCAACTGTCGCAGAACACTGTCGTTTTTCTACAGCACTTCGCTTCTATCGTTACTGTAGCAACCTTATTCCTTCTGTTTCTCTTGTAATAGTCGATCTGCAACACATATAAACGTTGCGATTGAACTGTTTTACTCCCTTTGAGTCTCTTCACCTTTGAAAACACCTTTTGACGAATGGAAAAATATTTTGAGCCTGTTTTTGATACGAGGAGTTAAACCTCATTGCTGAGGCGATAGAGGAAGCTATTTTTCCAATAAAGAGTGGTATTTTCTATTTATCTTATTTATTACAATTATTTATATGATTATTTGCCTTGTTTGAGAATTGTTTTAATGATTTTTATTCAACAATTGTGATTTCCATTGATGGTATATGCTTGGACTTAGGTTTTTGATATCCCATGCTTTTGATTTACACTTGTTATTTTAAAAATCTACTTGTTACAACATCTTAGAATCAAATTAAACGAAAAAATTGAATAAATATAAATATTGGATTTAAATCACTTTGAACTTGGAAAATAGTGGAATCTTAGCCTCAGTGTTCTTTTAATATTGATAACAACATCATATTTGTTTGAGTTTTCTATTTTTGTTTTAGAATTTAAGTCTATATTTTATCCTTCGCAAGTCTGAGAATCGAACCACTTTTATCACTATCTACAATCACATCACTTGAGAGCTTATCTCTTGATGTTGAATTATACTTCCAGAAAGAGCAAGAATCTCTTGATAAGCTAAACCAAGTCATGATGAATAATATTCATGTTGAGGCTGATCTTGATTTACTAATTAGTAAGAGCATTGCTCCTCCTCTGGGTAATTCATTTGGTTGTGAAAAACTAAACGAATTACAAGAGGAGTTTAAATCTGAGTCTTCAGACTGCATCACCTCAAAGCATGAATCGATTCATTGCTCAATTGCTGATACTTCCTATCAAGATAGTAGTATTGTCTTATTTTTTTGAAGAAGCTATGACGTCTATTTTTATCCAAGGAGTTTCCCTTCGCGGTAGTAAAAACTATCTGCAAAAACTGTTTTTTATAAGTTGGATACAAGAAATCAGAAATACAAATCTTTTTGGGTTCTCTTGAAGTTCTTTGATAGACTTATAAAAACAGTTCCTTGGGTGTTTCTCAACACTACAAGATGTAAGAGTTGCTGGAAAGAAACTCTCTCTTGGTGCCATGGTGAGAAAAACATTGTTCACCTCGACACAATTTGAATGTGTTGGAAGTGCATCCTCACCAAGAAATGCCATGTTATGTATACGGTGAGGGAAGCACAAGAACTGGGGCACACATATTATGTTGGGTATGATTTTGAATGTTTCGTAACGTTGTAAAATTCGACCGGATTCCTCTAAAAAGATATGTCTCTAAACTTGAGCAAGTTTTATGATGATCTATGTACCTTGTGTATCTTTCATGTCTACCTAACTTGATTTGTGTTTAAGGTTCTTAAATGTTTCGGTTTGAAAATAGTTGTTGGGGATGTTTTGGCCTTCATGGTACACTTCAGGTATGCATACCAGTTTGCATACCAGTTTACAAATGAGTTTTTGTAATAAAATCCAGGGAAATTGATTTGCATACCAGTTTGCATACTGAAAATCCGTTTGCATACTTGCCTGTAGATGTCGATATTCGGTAAACCTGTTTTGGTCGTATTTTCTTCATCTGAACTCGTAATAACCTCATTCTTTTTGCATTGCCTTAATTTTTGAATTCTCTACAAAATAGAAATGAGAATTCTTGAATTTGGATGAGTTAAGATTGTTCTTTATCCCGTCTCTTGTTTTTGAGTGTTTTGCTCCGTTTGTCGCACTTGTTCCACAATTCTCTTGGATTTGGGAACTTAGATTCTTGGAGTAATACTCTTATAATATCATTTGTATCTATTACAAGAATGTTGTTGGTGAATCACAAAGAAGGAAGTTCAAGAACGGACAGTAGTACGCATTGTTATGGGATTCTTGAATGTTCACAATTATCTTTTGTGAACTATGGTGCATGGTCATTATTGACTTTGTATGTTCTTCTTTGTTGAGAGAATATTTTTATATGCCTTTGGTAGATATTCTTAGTGTAAATACGTGCGAAAAAGATTGATTTTACCCTCTAAGGACAAATCATCTTATATATGCATTACGAGTTTGTCTCATTGTCTAGAAAACTTCTTATGAGAATTTATTCTTGTGTTTTTAAGAATGATAACTAGGGTTTGGAATAACCATTATTGTGAGTACACATAGCTATTGCCAACGTTTTCATCTTTAATTTGTTTAAATTCCAAGTTTTTTGGAAGATGATGTTTGCAATTTTAATCTTTATGATTTTATATATTGCAAATTGTTATGGGATATGTTGTTTACGTCCGTGAACCTGTGATTGTCCCATACTTGTTTAAAAGTTATCTCTATTATGTCGGTATGAAAGTATTGATAAAAGATAGAATGAACTTTTGACAAACAAAAGTTAAAGCCTTTTATGTCATTATTTTGATGGATGAAAGGATAAAACTTTTGTTTACAAGAGGAAGTCTATTGTATGTCATTGTACAAATAGTGATGTAAAATACGATGAATTCTTGTGTATTCCGCAGTATTTATCGATCTCCAATCCACACTTTTTGTGCATATACTGTGAGGCTCGGTAAGTTCTCTTATGTCGAGCATGGACAATTGAATTGATCATTTTTGTGGTTGATTCAATTGAGATTTTTGGATTGAAATCCATGTTTTCATGTGATTTGGTTATGTCCAAAAAAATCCTTCTTTTCGTGTAAAAGCAAGGTCGCCTTTGTTGTTCTTTCGGGAATGACATATTATGGGGAAGAGTTCTTAATTGAACTTGTGCTTAATTGCCAAATCATTGTGGGGAGTATGGCTGTGGAATATTATAAGGGTTATCTTGAATCTTTATAAACTCCTTGATGAATGCATTTAGCTTTGGCTTTATGATTGCATCTAAAAAAGTTGGTATGTTATTCTCTTTTGGTCATGAAGTATCTCTATGAAAATTTCATGAGGATCCCACTAGTTTTTGTACATTTGCCAATTTATATTGGCAAAAAGGGGGAGAATTAATATGTAGTTTCATAATACAAATACATATGGTTTACGGATCATTATGTAAGGGGGAGTGGTTTCCATGTTGAGATGAAGTATTGACTAAGGGGGAGTGATACATATCACCATAGTATTGTTGTCAAAGTTGTGATACAATTGAAATTTGATGTTGTATAATAATACTATGACACTGTATAACAATGATTAAGAGCATTTGTTTTCTCACTGGGATCGCTACGGATCTTCAACAACTATGATGCTGAGTTGAACACGTTTAGAATCATGGAGTACTTGGAAGTGACGAAGTTCTCGAGTCGTGTTGAAGATGTCAAGGAGACCAAGCATTTGGATGAGAAGTTACAAATTTTTATTTATATTGTAATCCATATATATTGATAGTTTTTTCACTAAAATTGACAAAGGGGGGGATTGTTAGAGAACTGCTCGGTCGAACCCGCATGCGTTGCTATCTCAAGCATATTTGTCAATGTTAGTGATTAAAACTATAAGTCTTGATTTCAAGCCTATTTATAGATGTCTCGGACTAGGACATAGATTGTGTAGTTGAGCTTAGTTTCCACGACGTTCATCATTTGAAGACGAAGAACTACCAAGGGGAGCTTGTGAAACTTCATCGACAAAAGGTAGGTGGAGACTAAACTCATCTATCACTTGGAAAGTCTATTTCTACTTTATCTCATATATTGAGACATAAGTCGTATCACGATATAGTTTTCTATATACACATTTGAGATTTGTAGCTGAGTTTATCTCGCTTACATATTTCTCGAAATATGTGTTGGCAAGCTTTCGCTTCGACCAAGTTCATCTTATATCAAGTGAACATTGCCGAGTAACATCTTACATGGTTTTTGTGGTGCAATCATTTGGTTTTGCCTTGGAATGTTTCGTAATTGTTATTTCAATAACTTGAAAATTGCTTTGATGCTAATAGTGTGTGAAAACGGCTTTTGCCATCCTCTAAGAACTTCAATGATTGAAATAAGAGTTTAGAATACTTAACCATTATTGGACATGTCATGTTGTGCACTCTTGCACATATGTGATCCATGTCCGGGAACCATGGTATGCGCACCCATTTGCGTACCTGTTGGTTTGAGAAATCCGGAAACCTAAGTATGTACACCCGTTTGCATACTGGCGTACAGGTTCATATCCGAGAATTTCTGTTGGGATTTGAAGTTCGCGTATCCGTTTGTGTACTGGCGTAATTCAATCTTAGTCCGGGTATTTCAAGTATGTGTACCCGTTTGCATACTTGAAGGTTAAACTTCTAAAATCGGTTTTAAACATGAACATAAACATTTATATAATAAGGAATGCAATCTTTGCAAACCATGGCTATGATGTTCATGATTGATTCGAGTGAATCAAACCGATTTTGCTTCAATTGTGTTCTTGTTTAGTTCTATGAGAATATATAGCAATTGAACAACTCTTTAACTAGTTTCATTTGAACTAGTTATGGTTAAGATGAATAAGGTTGATATGAGAGTAATCATATGGCTAACCTCGGTTAACTATTTGTGAACCAAAATGTTGTGCATGTTTAGGTACGGTTACATAAACCTAAATGAGGGTACATTTCATTTATGTGTAACAACGTAAGTTCGATCTAACAGTTGAAAGATATTAACTTGGTTGAATCAGGTTTTTCATCTAAAGGTGAATATTGAATGCTTTGTTACCAAGGTAACTTGGATTGCAAACCATGATTTGAAAACTATATAAAGGAGAACTCTAGCAACTGGGAAACCTAATCCCCACACCTCATGTTTGTTACTAGTTGCATAACTAGAGTCGATTCTCCTTTAACCTTAGGTTTCTATCGAGACCCTATAGGTTAACGACTTCAAAGACTTCATTGGGATTGTGAAGCCAGACCCAACTATTTTCTTTGTAGTTGCGTGTTCTGATCTTTCCCGATTCTATCGTATTGAGTACAATTGAAATAATTGACTCAAGATTAATTTTCTGATAGGCAAGATAAAAGTAATCACAAACATCTTCGTCTCATCGTTTGTGATTTTACAATATCTTGTTTCGCCAGTTGATTAAGATTATTGTGAGGTGATTGATAATACTAGGCTGTTCTTCGGGAATATAAGTCTGGTTTATCAATTGGTTCTTGTTCACCTTGATTTATCAAAATACGGAAAAAAGAAACTCTTGGGTATTTCTGTGGGAGACAGATTTATTCAATCTACAGACTTTTTTGTATGAGACAGATTTGTTTATCAAGTTTTCGACTTTGGGTCGTATCAACTCTTGGTTGTGGGTGGGATCAACTAAGGGAATAAAGTGCGCAGTATCCTGCTGGGATCAGAGACGTAAGGAACGCAACTGTACCTTGAATCAGTGTGAGATTGATTAGGGATAAACTATAGTCCTGTCCGAAGTTAATTGGTAGTAGGCTAGAGTCTGTAGTGGCTTAATACAGTGTAGTGTTCAATCTGGACTAGGTCCAGGGGTTTTTCTGCATTTTCAGTTTCCGCATTATATTTTGTTATATAATTGAAATATCAAAGGTTGTGCGTTAAATCAATCAATTAGAATATCCAACCTTTGGTTGTTGATTTACATTGATTGACACTTGAACATTGGTCTTTGGTACCGTTCAAGTAACTCCTTTTATATTCAATCGGGATCGCAGATTTCTATTTGCTGATTGCGGATTGAATTAAGAGTTAGAGATATTATGCTCTTTGATATACTTTACTTTAGATTGAGTATAACTGTCTAGTTGATTCTTTAGAAAGTATATTGGAGTAAGTCCTCACATATTTCCAAACGAATTGTTGGCTGTTGTTGTTATTCCCCCGTATTTTCAAAAACGGATTAGTTTCAGCAGAGGCGGCAGAGACTTGAGAAGTGAAAAACTTGATTTGGTTCATACCAATGTACGGGGACCAATTGATGTTGCATCTCATAGTGGTTTTCATTATTATATCACCTTTATTGATGATCACTTAATGAAATTGTGGGTTTACTTCATGAAAAATAAGTTCGAGGTGTATGAAGTATATCAGAAGTGGAAAGCTTTGGTTGAAACAGAAACTGGTCTGTTTAAGGTCAGACAACGATCGTGCGTATGACAAAACAGAATTCTTACAGTTATGTGATACGAATGGAATTCGTTTGGAGAGGACAATTCCAAGGATACCACAGAAGAATGGAGTAGCAGAATGTATAAATTGGACGTTGAATGCACGTGCAAGGTGCATGAGGTTGCAGTCTGGTTTGCCCGAGACTTTATGGGCACATGCAACGGAAACGACTGTTTATCTAATTAATAGGACACATAGTAGTCCATTAGATATGAAGATACCGGAGGAGGTTTGGATCGACAAAAAGGTAAATATTTCTTATTTGAAAGTTTTTGGTTGTGTTGGTTATGTTCATCTTAGTCCCGGTGAAAGGTATAAGATAAGTGCTCAAGCAAAGAAGTGTATATATATTTCTTGGTTACGGAAATGACGCTTTTGGGTATAAACTTTGGGACTATCAGGGTCACAGAGTTATTAGAAGCATAGATGTTACTTTTAATGAGAATGAGTTGTACAAGGACAGGAATGCAACACAAGTTGAATATGTCGGGTCAAGCAACTTCGATAAGGAGCTGTTTATTGATGTTGATGATGTTTCTGGAAAAAGTGTGGTACAAGAAGAGCACAATGTTGATAATGGAGGAGAAGTACAAGGAGAAGGGACTTCTTCTGCAGTGGGAGTTACTCCTACAGTTCCACAAGAAGTACGAAGATCGTCAAGAACTCTGAAACCAAACCCAAGGTATGCTTTGAATTATCTATTACTTACGGATGGAGGTGAACCTGGAGATATTAAAGAAGCACTAGCGGTTGATGATTCAAGCAAGTGGCAACTTGCTATGGAAGATCAGATGAATTCACTTGAGGATAATGGCATACGGGTATTAGCAGAATTACCTAGAGGTAGGAAGGTGTTGCATAACAAGTGGGTTTATCGGATGAAATTTGAATCAAATTGAGGAATTCGTTACAAAGCTAGGTTGGTTGTAAAAGGTCTCCAGCATAAACCGGGTATTGACTATAACGAGATATTTTCTCCAATTGTGAAGATGACTACTATTCGAATAGTGTTAAGCCTAATGGCTTGTGAAGATCTCTACCTTGAACAGTTGGATGTAAAGACAACTTTTCTTCATGGTGACCTAGATGAGGAAATTTACATGAAGAAAGACAGCTTTTCTCAAGATCCTGTTATTCCGCAGTTGTCAATGATTAAAAAATCCTGACACGGAGTTCAAGGAATCAACTACGTAGTTTCTTACATTTAGTTTTATTAGGACCACATCATAGAGTACTTTTCAAAAGCAAAAATTTTAAACTTCGGAGAAGATCTTGGTCGGAAATCTCTTTTTTTGGCTGCACCTCTGAAACCAAACACTCTGAAAATTCTTCATCGTAAATGTCTTGTTGTGTCTGGACAGCTTCAACCTCTGAGTCGGTCACCAATATGTCATTCAAAGCCTCTTGATTATGATGTTGAGCAACAGCGTTACCTCCTTCGACATTTCTGAAATCATCAATTGCCACTGGTTCATCCATCCTTTCTTTTGGTTCGGCTTCATCATTTGAGTCGGATATCAAGATCACTTCTTGTTGGGTATGAAGATTACTTCCTTCTAGTAGTTCTTTCATGGTGTGTCAGGGTAAACATCCCAAATATTTTCTCATCTTGAGTTGGTGTTGGTGGTGTTCCTGCTGCTGTCTCATGCATGCAGTATGATGGTGTTATGGTTGCACGAACATCTGTTGCGGCTTCATTCTGAACTTTTTCAGAAGATGATGATGGTTTGTGAATACATGCTCCTATTTCTGTCATGATCGAGTCCAAGACATGCTGTGGAACATCGTTGTGGCTTCCTTCTTGATCTTCCATGAGTGGGTCAACCATGCTTCCATGTTTAATGCCTCATTTGGGTAATCTGACGGCTGGAATTGATGCTGATAGGTGCTATGAGTTGCACGAACATCTGTTGCCGCTTCATTCTGGACTTGTTGAGAAACTGATTGCGTGTTTCCTTTTCTTCGGATCTTAACAATCACATAGTCTGAATAACACTGTATTCCATTTTTTTTAAAGTAAAACTCATGCATGATCTAGTTAGCACTGTTGTCGACGTCCTTAGTTTATGAAGTTGAAACTCTTTTTATTTTAGGAAGAGCCTTTTATGCCTTGTGATCCATCTTCTTACCCAACATTAACAATCAAAGCAACATTCCTCTCTCTTCCTATCAGCGATTCTTTTCTATCTTCATATATTGGTGGACCTGTATATATAACACGTAAATAATACATTATGAGGATAAATATTTCAGTAACGCTGTGATTGATTACTAGCCAGAGTTTAGACTAAAAACCACGAAAATAATTAATTAAAGAATCATATAGAAAGAGAAAAAGAAATTTTGAAACAAGAAAATAATTATAATAACAAATTGCATTTGATATTTTGTTTATATAAAGATATGATTTGATATTGATATTGTGTTTATGTTTGTATAGAAAATAAAAAATATGATTTGATATTATATTTATATAGAAAAAATATATTTGATAATAAATTTATCTTTAAATTACTAAGATAGTATCTCGCTTAATTAATTAATTTTGGCGGTCTCGACATCATTAATTTATAGAGTTTCTACAGTGATCTTGTCTTCATACAAAATTTCAATAACTATGCACCAATATAAATTTGTTGGATATACTTTAGGTGGCTCGCTAGTCTCTAAGATTAATGATGAATTAATATTACTACTAGAATCCAACCAGTAAGAATAGAGAATGATAAAACTAATGAGATTGGACAAATGGTAATGAAAACGAACTAATATTATCTCAATAAGGATTATACACAGGCTAAATATGAAATAGAAATATGCATCAGCAACAAAAAATTAACATTCGCCTAGTTCTCTTACATTTTGTTCAATTAGGACCCGACCACATCATAGAGCACTTTTCAATAGCCAAAAAATTTAAACTTCGGAGAAGATCTTCATCGGAAATCTCTTTATCTGGTTGCACCTCGGAAATCAAACACTCTAAATCCATGGAAAAGTCTTCATGCAAATATCTTGTTTTTCCTGGACAGCTTCATCCTCTGAATCAGTCACCAATGTGTCATTCAAACTATCTTGATTATGATGTTGAACAACAGCCTTATCTCCTTCGATAGTTCTGAAATCATCAGTTGCCACTGGTTCATGATCCACCCTTTCTTCTGGTTCCGCTTCATCATCTGAGTCGGATATTAAGATTACTTTTTGTTGAATATCAACATTACTTCCTTCTAGTAGTTCTTCCATGAGTGTGTCAGGGTAAAAATCTCAATTGTTTTCTCCTTGTTATGACTCATCTTGAGTTGGTGTTGGTGTTGATGTGTCATGCATGCAGTCTATTGGTGTTATGGTTGCAATGACATCTTTTTATTCTCCAATAGCTCTGAAGTGATCATTAGCTATCACGGGTTTGTCAATACATGCTCCTAGTTCTGCCATGATCGAGTCTAAGACATGCTGCGGAACATTGTCGTGATTTCCTTCTTGATCTTCCATGAGGGAGTCAACGATGCTTCCTTGTGGTAATTCCAAGTTTTATTATACTTCGGTCGCTTCATGTTGGTAATATGGTGGATTGAATTGATGCTGATAAGCGCTTTGAGGTGTTATAGTTTCCCGAACATCTGACGCGGCTTCATTCTGGACTTGTTGAGAACGTGATGATAGTGTGTTTTCTTTTCTTCTGATCTTAACAATCACATAATCTTTATATTGTTTTCATCTTTTCGTTCAATAGAAAATTGATGCATGATCCAGTTAGCGTTGTTATCGACATCCTTAGTTGCTGAAGATGAAACTTTTTTTTCTTTTAAGAGCTTGATGCCTTGTTCCTCAACCTTAACAGTTAAAGCTCCTCTCTCTTCCTGTCAGTGATTCTCTTTATTATTCATATATTGGTGGACTTGTATACATAATACGTAAGATTGCTCGCTTCTTCATCACTTAATATTTAACTTAGTCAAAGCTCCATTCCTCGACTTTTGGTCTTAGCAACTCTTAGGAGTCGGTGAGATCATCTAAGTGAATCAAGTGCGTAGAGTCCTTCTGGGATTCAGAGGCGCAAGGAACACGACTGTACCTTAATCGGTGTGAGATTTGGTTAGGGCTCAACTACATTCCAGTCTGAAGTTAACTTGTAGTATGCTAGTGTCTGTAGAGGCTTAATACAGTGTGTTGTTCAAAGATGGACTAGGTCTCGGGTTTTTCTGCATTTGCAGTTTCCTCGTTAACAAAATTTATGGTGTCTGTGTTATTTCTTTTCCGCGTTATATTTGTTAATATAATTGAAATATCACAGGTTATGCGTAGTTGAATCTTAGTTGATAAATCCGAACTTGTTTATTGGATATAACTAGATTGAGACTTGGGCATTGGTCTTTGGTATCGTCCAATAGTTCTTTCTCATATCAATCAGGCTCATGGATTTATATCTGTTCGAATTGCTGATTGCATTGAGAAATAGTGATATAACTCTTTGATATCATTCTTGATTGAGCTCACGGATTTATATCTCGATTTGCAGATTGCACTGAGAAATAATGATATAACTCTTTGATATCTTTCTTGATTGAGCTCACTTTTTAATAGTAAAATTAGTATTTTTTTTGTTTTGTTTTGTTTTGTTTCTTCAGATATGAATGGTAAGATTTGCTATTTCTAACATTCCAGTTGTGCTTAAAGAATTACAATGAAATGATTTATTTTTATTATAATTATTATTTTTGCTACCATAAATTGGATATTCCCGGAATCAAATAGGTAAAACACCATATGTGGGGATTGTTTAAAAATAATGAGACTAATCAAGATGTATAACAAGATAATACCGTTAAGGATTTTTTAAAAATAACGAGACTAATCAAGATATTTTTTATTCTAAAAGTTCCACTTATTTTTACCGATTTCACTTTTTTTCTTCAGTTTGTAGTGGTTTCTCAGTCCGAAGTTCAAAAGAGAAATAAATCAGGGTTGGAGTTCTCATCAAATTATGCGTGTAGATCAAAGGTTTGTTAGTTCGTACAATATGAGAATTGAGTCTTTTGTGTTTTTTAGTATTTATTTTGATGGGGTTTTGCGTGTTTTTGTTTTTTGATTTATGAAAAAATATATATCATTGCATTTCATTGATTACATCTTCTTTAACGGGAAACACTTCCTATGTTTCACACTATTTGGAGTTACAATCTATTTTATATTCTTATTCTTAAGCAAGTCCTGGAGAGATCTTAGTTGATCCATTATCTATTTTTCATCGTTCCTTGATTGCATCTTCTATAGGAAGCACTTTATATTCTTTGCACAGAGTTGAAAATCTATTTTATATTAGTATCGTGATTTTAATGTCTCTAATATCTCGCTTAACTACAGGGAGTTGGAGCCTGGAAATAGGTTTTCCAATTAGCCTCTTGATTCTTAATGCAAGAATATGATTTCTTAAGAAATATATATCAGTGCATTTCCTTGATTAAATCTTCTTCGGCGAGAAGCATTGTATATGTTGTGCACTATTTAGAGTTGATATCTAATTTATATCAATATCGTATTTTTTATTTTAGAGTCACTAATATCAGATCTTGATACAACTATATAGTGAGTATGGTTTTCATTTTACTATTGGGAGTTGTAGAATTGAGATTTTTAGATTACAATAGTATTATGCATTTGATTATTAGGTAGAAAAATTTAAATTACATAGTTTTTATTCGTATTTGTCAATCTGTTGTATAGTATTTTAAATAGAGTATTAGAACTTTCATTCAGACGGTGCAGGGTGAAGCCCCTCCTCAGTGGGCATGAACCAAAAGTATGAAAAACTCAGTATAAAAAAAATCCTTCAGCCCTGCTTCGTAGCATGGGCTTCAAGCAAGTACTTATTAAAAAAAAAAAAAACCTTTCACTGAGAGAGAGTAGTTAGGTCTGAAATGAGAAGAAATTTGCTTCCTCATGCTGATCGCCAATTTTGATGAGATACCCAGTGGAACCATATTGGGCTAAATTATGAATACTTGATGGAAACACGCATTAGTTGTTAATTGAAGAAGGCATTTGGATACTATATGAATAGTGAAAACTACAGGGAGACCCATTCTTACACATTTTCCTATGTGAAACCCACCCTCACAAAATCTCACGGGCGCACCCAAAAGCAGCCAACAAATTATTTGCAGGCCCAGAGTTTTCAGAATTCGTTTATTTTCTTTTTTATTTCCCAGTTTAGCCTCACTTTCAGTTTCAGTATATCCTATTTATTTTCGAGAGATTGATTATCGAGAGATTGATTCAATTTACTCAGCAAGCTTTAGCCTCACTTGTCCTTGATTACCGAGAGAGATTCAATTTACTCAGCAAAGCTTCAGGTTCGTTCGTTTTTATTCCAATCTTGATTCTGATTTTTGGTTAATCTTGATTCGATTCTATGTTTTAGTTTCTGTAAGATTAGGATCTATTATTTTAGGTTTCCGAAGCTTAATTTAGTTTTTCGAATCGTTTTTTAGATCTTTTAAGCTTGTTTTTGAATTTTTGTTCATTTTCTAGGTTTTGAATTTGTTAACATCAATGTAGATCTTTTCGTTTAAATTTTTTTGTTTCGATTTCATGTTCCGATGTTGACATACCAATTTACTAGGTTTTGCTTCTGTTCTGTTGGATTTTTTATTTGATTTGTTTTTCTATTCTTATTTTTGATCTGTTATCTGTTATTGATTTTGATATCATGCTGATTTCTCATCTGATTATGGTTAATGTAGATTGTTTGTTGTTGTTGATTTGATCTTTTAATTTTGAGTAAGAATTTTTGTGAAGCAATATGCAGGATAGATATGTTTGGTTTTTTCTCTTTTGTGTTTTGCAGGGTGAAAATGCCTGTTGGTAGTGCACTAGCTGTAATTCACTACTTCAGTGAATTCTTAGCACATCCTGTTGATGTCAACACAACTTTGGAGTCTTTGAAGACAGCCGTTTGCCATAACTGGACTCGTTTATTACCGCATCATGTCAGATTTTCCTTTAATGATGGAAGCAAGTTTGTGCGAGTTGATTCTGATATTCTGCTTCAATGTTTTGTATCTCGTTGCCACTGTAAAGGTCAGAAGAGCTTTGATTTACTTGTCGAAGTTGGCTGTAATTCTTCCAGAAGTCGTAGTAGAGCTTCAAGTAGTCGTGTAATAGAACCTGAACCCGAACAAGCTACGGTGAATTTCCTTGAAGATGGTTCTGTGCCTGTTAACAAGGTTCTTAGGACTGAAGGTTGGGATAAATTACTTGGTGAAGTTGGTAAAGTGTTTTTTGGAGGTGTAGTAGAGGTACGTATCGTAGTGAAGAAATACGAGTTAAAAGCTGGGCGTGTTCTTGTATATAAGAATAATGAACCTAGCAGGTTCTATGCAAAATGCTCAAAATAAAATTGCCCTTGGGAGTATAAGGTTTGTGCTGTTGATGTTGAAAACAGGATGCTTAAGGTTAAGAAATATGAGAGCAGTCATACCTATGGTGTTGGAACTGAAAGGCTTTTCCACGGGCTCAGCAGTAAATTTGTTTCTAGTCTGATCAAGGATGAAATCCGAAGTGATCCGAGTTTCAAAGCATCTGATTTGGCAAAGTTTTTCAAAACTAGCTACGGGATCATTGTGAAATACTACCAAGCTTACAACGGAAGAGAGAAAGTGTATGAGGATATATTTGGTGATGAAGCCATGTCGTATTCGCATCTTTCATGGTATGTATATTCCATTCGCAGCACAAATCCTGGGAGTTGGATTGATTTTCAAGTTCAAACGGATGAACCTGAAGCGAACGAGGATAGTTCAGCTGAATTAGAAGATGAGGCACCTTCAAATAAGTTTGTGCGTCTTTTTATTTCTTTCGAGGCATGCATCCATGGTTACCGTTACCTTCTTCCCATGGTTTATGTCGATGCTACCTTTCTTACAGGAACATATAGAGGATGCCTCATGGCTGCAACCGCTATCAATGCTGAAAATGGTAATTTTTATGATAATGCATCCTTTTTATATATGTGCATAATGTCTCATGCATTATTTATTTTTTCTTCATAATGTCTTATGCATTATTGTTTTCACTTTTCTGGTTATGCATCATTTCTGTTTTAGATGCATAAGACATTATACATTTTTTGTTTTAGGTGCATAATGTCTTATGCATTATGGTTTTCACTTATTGATTTTATGCATCCTTTTTTATGCACATGCATAATGTCTTACGCATCATTTAGTTTAGATGCACAAGACATTATGCATTATTTGTTTTCACTTTTCTGGTTATGCATCATTTCTTTTTTAGATGCATAAGACATTATACATTTTTTGTTTTAGGTGCATAATGTCTTATGCATTATGGTTTTCACTTATTGATTTTATGCATCCTTTTTATGCACATGCATAATGCCTTATGCATCATTTAGTTTAGATGCATAAGACATTATGCATTATTTGTTTTCACTTTTCTGGTTATGCATCATTTCTGTTTTAGATGCATAATGTCTTATGCATTATTTAGTTTAGATGCATGAGCCATTATGCATTTTTTTAGCTGCACATACTTCATGTAGACGCTGGCTTGATTTTATATTTTTTTTTGTGCAGGCTTCTTCCCACTAGCTATGGCCCTGGTACCTGGTGAAGATAATGATAACTGAGAATGGTTCATGAGGAATTTGAGTAATGTTCTTGATCATGATCAAAGGCCAATCACATTTTTATCTGATCGTGCAGAAGGATTAAAGAGAGCGACTCCATTTTACTTTCCTGGAGCCTTCCATAGTTTCTGTTATTATCATCTTAAGATGAACTTACCTATTAATGCATCTGACGAAAGGTATGGTGCAGTTATTGATTCATTTCAAGCTGTTGTTTATGCTCTTAGTCGCGAAGGTTTCCAAACTGCCATCGCTACTATTAGGGGTCTTGGTTGTGGTTGGGCTGCCGACTATATTGAAGATATCCCTCCAGAGAAGTGGTCAAATTCCTTTTTACAGGGTTGTAGGTATGGTAGGACATCTTCTACTCTTGCTGAATCCTTGAATAGTTGGATGAAGGTACACAAGAAGCTCCTTGCAAATGCTCTTCAGGATCAGATAAGGAAGGATGTGATGAGTATGATGTCAGAAAGGCGGAATACGGGTAATAGTTTCATAACAATTCTCACACCTAAGAATGAAAATAAGATGAAGGCTCTTATTGATGGGGGTTTAACCTGGCTGGTTATACAGTCCGATACTCATGTTTATGAAGTGGAAGGATCGTACAGTTCTCATAGTGTTAACCTTGAGGCAAGGACATGTACCTGTCAGAGGTGGCGCGTCTATGGGTTTCCATGTGTGCATGATTTCGCATCGATAACAATGTCTAGTTCTAATTCATATGATTTTGTTGGACCTTATTTCACTACTTCATACTTCAATAGTGCCTACAGTCATGCAACACATCCTATTCCGAACTATAACAGGCCTGAAGTTTATGAAGGTAATGATATTATCGATGTACCTGATGTTAGGAGGCCGCTAGGGAGACCACAAGCTAATAGGCATTTGAGCAGATATGAGAAGCCGCCCAGGAGAGCTATTCGCTGTGGTAATTTTTTTGAGCTTGGTCATCATAACAAGCAAACATGTACGAATCCTACCTGTTACAAGAAGCCTCTGAAGCCGCCGAAGCAGCCTAAGGGAAGTTAAAGAAGAGCAATTATCTTGTTTGTTTCTTCAGACTATTACTTTTATGTTTGAACCTTATTCATTTTTCTTTCATTAGTTTCTGTATTAGTTTTTATGAACAAGTACTTTTTCTTTACTTAGTTTCTTTTTTGTATTGGTTTTATGAAAAATACTTTTTTTTTCACTGTGTGTTTTTCTGCTTCTATCAGATAATGTTTTCATTTTTATTCTTAAATGCATAATGGATTATGCTTTAGTTTTTGATGATGCATAACTTGTTATGCATTAGTTTTTATGATGCATAACGTATTATGCGTTATTGTTTTGAAAATGCATAATCTCTTATGCATTGTTTTTCGACGATGCACGATCTGTTATGCATTTATTCTTTTAAAGATGGCGTCATAACGACTCATGCAAATGTGGTTCCTTCATGCATCTGCATGTGCATAACAAGTCATGCGTCTGCATAACAAGTCATGCACATTTATTTTATTAGGAATAACATGTTATTCAGGTTTATTTTTTTGCATAACTTGTTATTTAGATGTTTATATGTAACCTGTTGTTCCTTCATTTTCCTTATAAGATTTATATCATAGTACAGTTAAATGAAATAAGATTGCAGCAAATAGAAGCATTGAAACCAGCATTGATATATAATAAATATATATATAAACATCAAGATAACATAAGTTGTTCTGACAAGAACTACTGACTAAAGTTAAGTTTTCATACCAACACATTACACATAACTACTGACTGAAGTTAAGCTTCACACTAACTACTTTCCCATTAGCTTCACATTTGACGCTCAGCTTCATCACATTGACGCACAACATCATCCCAGATGTCTTCATTGGCATCTATCGCCCAACTGTTTCTAAGATCCGTCAGCATTTTCAATACCAGACTTACTCTTTTCTTGTTGGCTTTTTCTACTGCAACTTCCTTTCCCAACTTCAGCCATTTGTCCCTGACTTGAGACTTCATGCTCATCTTCATATAATAGCATACAAATATGAGGCAGTCGGGGTGATGACCTTGTTCAGGAACAATCTTGGTAAAAATATCCTTGTATACAAGCGGTTCCTGCTTTATATCCACGATTTGTGGTGATAGATTCAGTTCATCATATCTTTGGATCAAATACGGCATACAAGCCTTTTCCATTATGAGAGCTTGTTTCTTGCAGTTAGATTTATAGCCTTAAACACTGTTATAGTAGTTCCACTCACCCTCTGAAAAGTCATACTCTAACAATGTCCAATGTGTACCAGCAGGGTTTTCCTTTGTCATATAGTTCATTGGAATAAACATTCTCTCAACTTCAATAGGGAGATTCAAGATGAATTCTCCAACAAATTTGGCAATCCCATCTTTCTCCTTTGTTTTAACAAAGAACTGCAAAAAAAATATTTTTTAGGAAAAAAAAGTTAGTGGATGCAATTGAAAGGGTGCACAACAGGTGTAGAAAACAATGCTGAATAACTTGTTATGCAGTTCAATCTAGTTGCATAACATTTTATGCTGAAGTAATTATATGGGCATAAGATAATATGCAGGAATGACTTGTTATGTAGCAAAATGATTTTATTTTCTTGACTTACCCAAGCATCTGGCATCATGAATGCAGACTCCGCATACCTATGTTCAACACTATCAGCCATCTTTTTCATTTTCCCGCTTCCTGAACAACCTATAACTGTAGTAGCGCACTACTTGGTCTTCTAAGTATTCGTTGTTCATTAGCTGCCTTATTATATCTCTATGAATCCGAATATCCCACAAGTACGGGTCTTCTCCTTCTCTGATACTCCAAGCCGAATTTCTGCAGATGACATAAGACATAATTGGTGAGATGTTTTATTCAAGTGACATGCGGCAGAACCATAAATTGGAGGGTTGTGTTATGCATGGGTTTTTTTTAAGCATAACTTGTTATGCATTTATTTCATAAGAAGCATAACCTGTAATGCATTTATTTCTTAAACAAGCATAATAAATATAACAACATTTTTTGCATAACTGAACATGCATTAAACATTGGAGCTGCATAACATGTGATGTATATATTTTAAACAATGCATAACTAACCATGCATTAAACATTGGGAGCTGCATGACATATTATGCAAACAAGCATAAAGGTAATTTTGATGTACTTACAGGTTGTCGGCATTCTCAAAGTATGTCTCCAGTACTTCCATCATGGCTGGTTCTATTGTATCCTTGTAATCTTGAAAGCATTCCATTGTTTCCAGCGGAGGTAATTTTCTGAAAGGCAAGCCAGCAGACGTACGGGGATTTTCTTCTTCAACTTTTTTCTCATCAGGCTTGTCTTTTTGCTTCTTCTGCTTTCCTAGCTCACAATCTTTGAGTAGTACACTGGTTTTCCTTTGATTCCATGTTGTCATTTCCTTGATTATTCTTACCTTGCTTCCTGGTTGCTTCCCATCCTCTTCTGCCTTGTTTGCTTTTCGCTTCAATACTGACTTTTTCTTCAATGGTGACCTCTTCAAAAATTCTGTTCTTGGTACAAACTCCCCTCCTATGTCTTCTTCCTAGAGATTCATGTAACCAAAATGTGTTAGATATAAACATTTTATTATGAAATTAAGTAAATATTTGATTAAACAACAAAACAACAATATAGTAAACAGTTTATAGTTGATTAAAAATAATAAGTAGTACATGGTTGATTTGACATTAATAAAAATACCATAATAAAAGATGTTATATTTTAGGTACCAGGTTTTTTGAAATGGTCTCCATCTCAGCATCTTCATTCTAGCCTTTTTCTTTTTCATCATCTTGTGTGGCACCAGGAGTTAAAGGATTCTCAACCACCATCTCCTTCTCTGCATCAACAACCATCTCAAACAGCTACTTGTTGTGGCTTTTCAGCCACTGGCTCTTCTGGTTGTTGTGGTTCTTCAGTTTGATGTTGTGGTTCTTCAGTTTGATGTTGTGGTATCTCAACAGCGGGTTGTTGCAGATTTTCAGCTTGCTCTTGTGGTCCACCAGCATCATCTTTAATTGCAGCAGCAGGTAGTGATAAATGCAGATTAAATGTGGGCACCACATATTCTTCTGCTTTCTTCTGAGTTTCTGGAAGAATGTCATCATCACCACCGGACAAAAAGTCTCTTTCCTGTGCTTCAAGTCTTTCTTGTGTTGTTGCTATATTTGGTGTTGTCTCCAATTCCACTTGAGTTTATGTTTCTTTGTCGTCGCTCGAGAGATTAACAGCTTTTTCCATGTCCATGAACTTGAAAGGTGAAGACTGGATACCTTGACTAGCCGTTTGGTCTTGGATATCGAGTCTGATAACTTCTGGAACTGATTCTTGTGTAGGTGGTTCAGTTGAAGATACCAGTTCAACAAGAGTCTCATTCCTTGGCAAGTTTTGGCTCAGTGGGTCGCTTGGCTCAGCTGATGATACATTGACACTAGGTCCACCTGACGACTCCTCCTGCACTTCTATGTTGCCACAAAAACGAGCAATTCCTTCACGTAATTATACAACTTTTCATTGAAGTCTACTCCACTCTGTCTATTCCTCTCCTGAGTCTGCTTCATGTCTTTCAGCTTTGCTTCAATGATCTGCAACCTTGCTTCAGCACTATCGGGGGGACACGTTTCTTGTTCAATGATCTTAATCGCATCCAGAAATGCTTCTTCATACTTGTCCCTGTTCTCTTCAAGATTCATTGCGACGAGATCATATATCTCTTTCCTTTTTCTTGGTTTTCTTGGTTCACAGAATTCCATCTCCATTGCACTGTACTCATCTCTAAATTTCTCATTATACTGCAACATGATTAATGACACTCATCAAAGGAATGCATAAAAAATATAACAACATTTTTTATATGCATAACCTGTGATGCAGCTAATCTAAACAACGCATAACTAGTCATGCATTTAATATTGGAACTGAATAATATGTCATGCATTGATTTGTTAAGGTGCATAACTTATTATGCATTTAAAAACACAACCCTGCTTAACTCCTTTTCAATATTGAAAAATGCATAACCGGTCATGCATTCATATATTGGGCTGCATAACATGTTATGCATTGATTTATTAAGGTGCATAACTTATTATGCAGTTATCATTTTTTGCTAACGTAACTTATTATGCATTCATTTTTAAGGAATTTAGAGATACAGTCATAGATGCATGAAGGTCAATTATAAATCATGAAATGTTCACAAACAGGTACCTTTAAGAACGTAATATTCTTCTTGAGCATTGCTTTCTTCATTGCTGCCAAGTCCCACTTCGCAGCTCTCGGTGTAGCATTGGAAATGACCTTGACGATGTCTGATGATATCTCATCTATGTTAGAATGATCATCCAACCAAAGCTGCAAAAAATAATAACTAATAAGATATTTTGTATCCAAGAAAGTAATATTTATTGACAGATGTTGTGAAAGTAAAAAAAAAAACTAACTCACAAGAGAATATATAATGCAACCACTGCAATTCCTGATATGAAGATTGTTTCTTTTGACAGTCTTGATGCTCTCCATCAGGTGTTCATGAATAAGATCAGGAAAAGAGACAGATTCCATGGTTTCCAAATCCTTAACCAAACCAACATACGAGACATCTAAATTGTCTCCACTTGAACGACAAAAGAACAAGACGACTAGCATGTAAAGGCAGATAAGGCAGACAACTTCCTCTTCATGACCTTTCTTATCAAGTTTTTCCAACACCAGCCTTTCAATATCATCTATCCACACCTTTGTTACCCGTGCTTTGGGATCTTTGCTGATAAATCCTGGCTTTGTATTGAATGGGAATTGCTTGACGAGGGGATGTGACTGAGTCAGCTCTATCTCTGCCTTCGAAGTCAGAATATCATTTCCTCTGTCTCCTTCAATTATTGGAATCAAAAATGTAACAGCAAGCTCACTAGACGTTGATGCTATGGACTTGTTTTCAGACAACTTGAATGAATGTTGATTCAAATCTTCATGGTCATATGATAGAAAGACTTCATCCATCAGCTTGTTGCTCTTACCATCCAAGTATGCCATGTTTGCAGCATATAACCAGTTATAGAACTTTCCAAACACACACACATTCATCATGTTAGCCTGCAACGGATTCAAACCACCTCTGTCTTTTATCTTACTAAACAAGTGACCTACCCTAAGGAAACCTGCTCTATAAGTACCTCCTTGAACTGCAGATTTGGTTTTAGGTTTAACTGCGTAAAAAAAAGAACAAAAAAAAATGCATTTTAGAACTGCTATTTTAGAACAACAAAGGAATGCATAACAAATATAACCACATTTTTTTATATGCATAACCTGTGATGCAGCAAGTCTAAATAATGCATAACTAGTCATGCATTTAATATTTTAGAACAACAAAGGAATGCATAACAAATATAACAACATTTTTTTATATGCATAACCTGTGATGCAGCAAGTCTAAACAATGCATAACTAGTCATGCATTTAATAGTTTAGAACAACAAAGGAATGCATAACAAATATAACAACATTTTTTTATACGCATAACCTGTGATGCAGCAAGTCTAAACAATGCATAACTAGTCATGCATTTAATATTGGAACTGAATAATATGTCATGCATTGATTTGTTAAGGTGCATAACTTATTATGCATTTAAAAACACAACCCTGCTTAACTTATTATGCATTTAAATGATAAGAGAAGTTTATTAACTGATGCATAACAGGAACAGGAAGGAATTCAACGCACCTTGTTTATAGACAACACATTGCTTATTAGATTCAAAGCAAATCTTACCATCTTCGGCATCATTTGTATTATCATCCTCATTATCTGTATCATCACCCAATACTCCCTTTGGTGCAGCTTTCTTTGCTTTCTTTGCCTTGATTTGCATCTCCTTCAGTGTTTCGACACTATCAATTTCTTCTTGTTCATCTTCAACATCAGTAGGTAAAATTACATTGAGAAGAAAATTATGTTAAAATCGAAGAAGAATAAAGTGATAACTCAAAAAAAAATTATGGGTATTCAGGATGAAACAATTTTCTTTTTAGGTTTACTCTTTTTTTCTGTTTCATCATCGGCAATGATTGTAACAAAATTTAAGATTAAAAAAAAAATCAAACACTAACAGATGAAGCTAATGATAAATCTCACCGGGTTTTTTATGTTTCTTCGACTTCATTTTTCCTTTTTAATCTGAAGCATCAAGAACAAAAATTAAAATCGAAAATCAAATAAAATCAAATGTACCGAATGCATGCAAGAATAAGATCGATTAAACTAGTTTTAGTACCTAATTTCTTCTCTTTTGATTTCTGAAGACGTTTTTTTGTCGGTGTTTCATCCATTTTGGTTCTACTGAATTCTAGGGTTAAGGTTTTTTAGAGTTTGAAATTGATTTTTAGGGTTTGATCAACTTCAATAATCAATTATCCGTTACAGTGTTTATGGAGGAATAGAAATAGAAAAACGGATGAAGAAAAAATGAGAAGAACGGATGAAGAAAAAATGAGAAGAAGAGAAAAGAAATGGTTCCGACCGTTTTTTGGAGTTAATAAAACTTCCCAGAACCGCTAAAGGGTAATTGAGGAACTCTGCACGATTTGAATAATTTTAAATAATGTTGGGTGCGACTGTAGGGAAAAGTAATTCTGGGCTTGGCGGTAAGAAAAAGAAATTCTGGGCCTGCGCCTAAGTTCCCCATATAAATACCCTTTATGAATAATTCCTATATTGAGCTAAAAATGATTCAGTTACCATGTTGGCCTAATCTGGACGCTAACCGTCTATACTACACCGTTGGGTGTGGTTTTGACCTAACGGTCGAGACTCGACCTCTCAGTAGAAACTTGACCTAATCTGACCTGGTCACTTAACCAGGATGGTTTGCTACTTTGTCATGCCCATGATAGGTGTAAAAGTGGCAAAGCCCGTACCCATTAGAATCGGCCCTAAATTTTCTTCGCCCCAAATGTATATGACATGTAGTCATTGGCTAACATTGTTTTTCTGTGGGACCTATAATGCGGTGCTTGCACCTGATTTATGGGACCCACCGAGAAGGAATATCTTATTTTGAACGGCGTCGATGTTCTTGATAAAATATGATCAAATCAAATCACAGCCGTTGATTGCTTTGGTCACATGTTTCAAAGCACAGAAACTCATGACGAGAGAAAATCTGAAAATATCTGGGCGGCAAAGAGACGTGTGTTCCAAAAATTACATTGAAAAAACCCTAATTTAGTAATTCCTCTGTTTTTCTTGAGAAAATCCCAATCAATCTCAATCTCTAATTCACATTCATTGATTCTCATATCAATTTTCGACATGGGTTTTTGATTAATTACATTAACTTTACTTTGATTTTCAGAAATCACATTTCTGTAACTTGAATTTTTTGATTTTGAATGAAATTTAGGATTTCATGAAATATCTGGTTCTGGGTTTTCAGCAAGAATCTTTTAGGTTTTGTTTACCTAGAGATAGATGGGATAAAGAATTTGTGATATTACAAGCTGGATAGATTTGAGAAATTTTGTGAATTTTTAAGTTTTTCTAGATTAGAGCTTTGATTTTGAAGATGGGTTCTTCATCTACATTGAAGAGGAATGTAGAAACGGAGATTTCATTGATTGATTCATTACCTGTTTATGTTAAAGAATTGATTGCTGGTGGTGCTGCTGGTGCTTTTGCTAAAACTACTATTGCCCCATTGGAGCGAATTAAGATTCTCTTGCAGGTAATTTCAGATTTTTGTGTAATTGTTGATTGTAATTTGATAAAAATGCGTGTTGTTTATTTGATTATTGTGGAATTTGGGGATTTTGTAGACTAGAACAGAAGGGTTTCATTCAATTGGTGTGTATCAATCTATGAAGAAGTTATTGAAGCATGAGGGTGTCTTTGGATTCTATAAGTAAGTTGCAATAAGCTACATTGTTTTTCTAAATTCAATTGTGATTACTTTAGATTGGTTTTCGCCGAGAAGGGATGTGTTTTATTCAAAGGGTTCTTTGTTTGTGGTCTTAATCAGAGGAAATGGTGCTAGTGTCATTCGGATAGTTCCGTATGCAGCATTACATTTCATGACATACGAGCAATATCGATGTTGGATCTTGAATAACTGTCCTGCAATGGGTACAGGTCCTGTTGTTGATCTCTTAGCGGGTTCTGCAGCTGGTGGAACGGCTGTTTTGTTTACTTACCCGTTAGATTTAGCTCGAACCAAGCTTGCTTATCAGGTAAATGCAACAAAAAATAAGTGTTTTCGCAGCATATAATGTTTCTCTTTTGGTAGCAAACTTTATTGTATTATACAACATGTCTACATCTTTTGATTCACCGAATACTAGTCCACGGTACAAGATGCATCTTAAGTACCATATTTGGGAAATAACAATTCATGTTATGGGTCTTTGAAAATATATGCTGAATGTTTACCATATTCTTTGTTGTCGTATTTTTGTAGGTTACAAGTCCTAAAGAGAGTATAGGGCATGGTTTGCGTAGTATACATTCTCAGACGGATTATTGTGGGTTAAAACATGTCTTTAAGAGTGTATACAGGGAAGGTGGAATGCGTGCGCTGTATCGAGGTGTAGGTATGTGTATATCCATATTTCTGATACTAAGTTTAGTTTCAGCTGTTTATTTTGCAAATTTCCTGCTAAACATGGACAGGAATTAGGTAGAAGTGGCGATACCGATTGTTTGAGCATGTATCTTCCATGTGTTTGTCACTATTATTACTCTTCAATGGATGATGCACTAGGATTTCATTGCCTCCTTGTTGCTTTAACATGTAACAACATTGGGTGTTAATGTTGTGAAATCTTGGTAAGCAGAATTGTTTATAAAATGGCAAGTGAATAACGGCATTTCTTCATTAACAGGTCCTACACTTGTTGGAATCCTCCCATATGCTGGTTTGAAGTTTTACATATATGAGGAACTCAAGAGACGGGTCCCCGAAGAGCACCAGAATTCTGTTATGTTGCGTCTATCTTGTGGGGCTTTAGCTGGGTTGTTTGGACAGACATTTACATACCCACTAGATGTTGTTAGGAGACAGATGCAGGTATCTCCTGGTTTTTTTGTGTCCACGTATTCTACCTTAAGTATTAATTTTCCTACATCAGTTTTTTTTGAAACAAAATTTATATTGTAACCGACATTGAAACTGTAATTCTTGATGACCCTACCGAAGATTGACACAGACACACACACACGTAAACATTGGGATATTTTTAACTTACATATGCTGTTAAATGTTTGACATAGCTAGGTAGAATATGAATGCTGAGTTCTCGTTGATTATTTCAGGTTCGAAGTCTGCAACAAGGTGGTCCTGGATACAGGAATACGATGGAAGGATTTACTACCATTATCCGTAATCAAGGGTGGGGACAACTCTTTGCTGGCTTAAGCATTAACTATATGAAGGTAATGATTCACTTTGCTGCAAATCCTTAGGTAGTTCATAAATGTGTCGTAGATATACATATATTAGGATATTGCAATTAGCGCTCTTACTGATTGCAACATTGAATTTGCTAATTTCATGCTTATATGTGCTTGCTTCGCTAACTTCATAGCTCAGAACTTAAACTTGCATTCTTTCTTCTTTTTTCTGTGCAGATTGTTCCTTCAGTAGCTATTGGATTCACAGCATACGACATGATGAAGTCATGGCTACGAGTTCCACCCCGACAAAAATCTCGCTCAGTACCCACTGCATAATTCCACAGTATACGACTTTTTCAACTCAATTCAATAGTTTCCTTCCAATACAAAAACACAATTTTGACCTAGGAGTGTACTAAAAGACCCAACTCTTTCTTTCTGCTAGTTTTTCCAACAATTTAGAATCCCTGATTGTAGCATTATATGAATCACCATGTTAGTTTAGATTATTTTCTTCATCCAGAATGATGTAATGTTTGTTGTAGATTAAGTTAACACCACAGAATGCAAGTTCCATTTTAGAAGCAAATCAAACAATGTCATCTCATATGGACAGCCAGGTTGAACACTGACTTCAAATTCTGAGTTGCTGAATTATTGTCCATATGCAGTACAATTGAGAGTGCTTGATGAGTAGGTACAAATTTACTGCATTGTAAAAAAAATGAAGTGGAAGCTTAAAATGGTAGAAATTTGAGTCCATCCAAAAGTTGCAGATTCTGATAATCCTCATTGTCATAAACATATACTTAGAACAGAGTAATGTAGGAAAGCTGGAAAAAAGCAAAAGAACTCTACAAAATTGATGAAATTACAAATGAAAGTAACCCGAATCACATTGAAGTACCCTTAAAATGAATATGAAGATATGGTAGAGAGAAAATTACAGTAATGTTGAAACTACTCTGTTTCGTCTTTTGATTTTTTGTGTTTTCTCAAGGATTAAAGAAAGTAGTTCCACATTTGCATTTCCATCCTTCTGGTTCATAATTTGCATATTGAATACCAACTCTATCAGTAGTTGTTGGAACTTGTATTGCTTCACATGGTACACATCCTCCACATTTATGCTCACAGCTTGGTGGTCTAGATCCAAGTGTACTCAACATTTTATATTCTCCATCACTCCCACCCATACCCTGAAGAAATTCCTGAATTCAAAACACACAACATTAATCAATTGAATGAAATGAATCAAACCCATTTCAGAAAAGATTGAGAAGTACCTGTTGTGAGCTGCTTAAAGGTGCTGGTGAAATATATTCTGAGATTTGTCCTGCTGCATTTCATCAAGCATATGACAAATTAGCATCACAAAAAGTGAAAAGTTGCAGGGTAAAAAAAAAAAAGTAAAGAGAAAAAGGAATCAATCAACTTAGAAAGACTGACCTTGTTGTTGATGATGAGCTTCATGATTAGTTGTAAAAGTTCTACTAGTTGCAGACACCAAACCCATCAGATGCAGTGAAATAACTATAGAAACAGCAACAAAGCAGATTCTTCTTCTTCTTCTGTTTTGTTCCTCAGTAGTCCACATTTTGATGATAAAGTGATAATGAGAGAGTGAAGAATGAAATTGAATGAATGATTGTTGTTTGATGAGAAATGCTGTTTAGAAAAGCTGAATTCTTGTTCTATTTATAAAGCTGTTGTTCTAAAAAGAATAGAAATACTAGACCTGCAATTTCTTTCTGATCCTTTTCTGTTATATGTGCAGCAGTACTATCAGCATAGTCTAATCTAATCTATAGAGACTACACATACACACACCGAGAGAGTCACAGATAGATCTTTACTTTTGGAACAAGTGATTCTCTTCTCTTTATTTTTTTACTTCAAGAAAAGGAAAGAAGAGAAGAAAATGATATCTGTTATCATAAATCACTTGAAAACCTTATGATTAATCCATTCTATTTCTGATTTTTCTTCTGTGTTTTCCTATGTGCACAAGCCACCTCTTCTCACTCTATACTGTTGAAATTCAGACATATAACTCTACTTGTACTACTCTAACTACAGTTAGGTGGTGACAGACAGTGGAAGAGTGAAAAAACCAAAACAAAATGCCTTTTTATGGGTCTTGGGAAAATCTAACATAACCCCAAGCAAAATCTAAGAGGTGTGTAGATAACAGACTATTTTATGAGAATTTTATGCCTATATCTGGAAATCACCTCAGATATTGCAGAAGAGAACTATATCAGAATTTTATTTTTTTAATTTTTGAAAAATTACTGTGATTTTGATTAGACAAATGGAGAATATTAGTACAAAGGGGTTGATTAAGTAAGTGGTTAATTGCAATGTTGCTTTAATAATTTGGTCAACAGGGTACAAGTTTTTTGGGTCAGGGAAAAAAAAAATTCTTCAATCAAAACTATTCATCTTTGTCAGGTAAGCCTCTCATTTTTCTTTTTTTTTGAAAATCACATAAATATAATTATTAATTCAAAAAACATTGACTGACTTTTTATATAACCAACAACAAAAAAAAGGTACTATTAGAGAAATTTTGTGAGTCACATGGAGAACCTGGCTCATATGTGTGGCTCTGCCACCTGCATTCATCGTGGTCCAATGGGTTATGCAATTTTTCTTGGTAGTGTCACAAGGAGTCACCAGATCTATATTAAAGCTAAATCTGATTATCTTCTTTTTTACATAACCAATGCTGCTATGGCTTCCTTCTCCAGGCTCTCCTGATCCCTATAATCTTATTGTAGAGTGAAAGAGAAGCCTTAGCTATAAAAAGAGAAAGAATGTGACAGTAACTAAAGAGCAAGTCAGAGTGTTTGTTTGTGTAATGTCCAACTCTCATTGATGGGTGTGGGGGGTGGTGAGCAACCAAATTGTTAGCATTAATGGTCTGCAAACTGGGGTGATGTTAGGTCTCCATCTAGCTATATATCTCTCTCTTTCTAGCTCCATTTTGGGGATGATGATGATGAGTTGGAGTAATTTCTCTGAGAAGATTATCAGAACACTGTGAAACATTTTGGTTAGAAGCAAAAACTACCGTAAGTAAGATTATTATATCATGATGTTGGAAATCGTTAAAACAAGGCTACTACTGTTTGAGATTGCATTGATTGAGTGATTTGATCATTCATCACTGTTGTTTTTGCAGTGTTTTTCTTCTGTTACTACTCTCGCTATTCTCTAGACTGCGCAAGATACGAGGTAACTAAAAGGTGAAAATATAGAGAAAGACAGAATGGCATGGCAGGGTGCAGGATGAGAGAAAAAGAGGTTATCATGCAAAGAAGAGTGTGTAGATTGATCCAAGAGGGGAGTTCTTTTGTTTTGTTGTTCAGCTTAGGTACAAAAAAGACATTATTTTAAGTGGTTTTGATACTTCAGCGGTTCAGCCCAATAATGGTACTTGAAGCGAATGGTGAGGAGTGCCTGTGAAGTGCAAGCATCACATTATTTTATTTTTATAAGGTTTTTTATGAATAAGCAATCTATATTATAAAAAGAAATGGTGTGTGTAGCCTTACAAATCCGATCATCGATTTCGTCATCCCACGATGGAGATTGATCGGTTATATGTCCTATATAGACGTCCGCCCGATCCCTTGACTTTCTAATAAAAATATGATTCTAAAGATTATTTAACGGCGTCGGATCCTTGGATTTCTTAATTTGACTGCAGCGTTGGATTTCCTAATTTGACTAAGTTTCCGTTAATATAGGCTAACACTAAGTAGATGTTTTTATAAAACAGAAGAGCGTCATTCTTTAACGGTTTCACCAACAGATGGTCTTCTATCTATAGTTCTTCCCCTTCATTAACGACTTCTAATTCTTAACTTCGTCTCTCTATATCATAATAATACTGAGTTATTAATACGAAGTTATTATTATGGATGATTTAAAGGATGGATACGGTGAAATAAAAGAAAATAGAGCTGATGATTCAAAAAAAAAATTGGTCTAAAGAGGAAAGGAGAAGAAAGAAAACCTAATAGAGGAAGAGGAGTGAATTAAGTAAGAGGTTTTATGTTTAATGCAACCAAATATCTCCTTACTAATACATCTTCACGGAAAACATATGACTAAGGGTCTGTTTGGCTTATGTTTGGTGGATGACCCTCCATGAAGATTATTCGTATACACCAGATATACTCTGGTCCATCGAACGTTCAATCATCCAATAAGCATAATGATTTGTACCATAACTTTCTCAAGAAAATTTAAGTTAGCCTCAACTAATCTAAAAGCTATTTTTAAAAAATAAATAAAATAAAAAATATGGTAAAGATTTATGTGCGAGATTTAAGTGTCACAACCCCGACCAACAAAACATTAGGGAATGTTTAAGGGCCACGGTCGGGGTGTAAGCCCCGGCTAATTTTACCTGACCAACAAAATACTATAGTATTCTTAAGGGACCATGGCCCCGGCTAATTTGACCCGATCAATAAAATACTATGGTATCCTCAAGGGACCACGGCCGGGGCTGTAAGCCCCGGCTAATTTGACACAACCACAAATACTAGGGACGCAAGTCCGAACTAACTTATAAGCTCGATGTTTAACCGTTATAATCTAATTAGTTTTGCGAATGACTAAAAAAGATTTTGGTAGAATACGGACCAGTCGATCAAACAACAAAACGAAAACGAAAAAGGTTGAGCCCCGTCCGTAAGTCAGGGTGATACCTAATCTATATTATAAAAAGAAGTGGTGTGTATGTAGCCTTACAAATCCGACCATCGATTTCGTCATCCAACGGTTCGGATCGATTCGTTATATGTTCTATATAGACGTCCGTCTGATCCCGTTTTTAACATATAATTTTGGACGGTGCGGATTATGCCCCGCCCAACCAAAATTCCCTAATTTTACTTTGACCAATTTTTAGGTTTCATTAACCGCACCCTAACCTTACCGTGACCAATTAAATTCGTGGTCTACTCGATTTGATTAGCCAGGACGCATGCATACACATTTGAGAACCCATTACTAAATTTTGTAATGGGCTAGACAGCTATTACTAAATATCTATGTACATGGGCTCCACAGCTCTCCCAAATTTTGTATGGACGCATGCATAGGGGTGAGCATTTGATCCATAATCCGTGGATTTAATGGGGACCAATCGTTCATATGCGGTGGGTGTCCGGACCGTTCGTTAACGGGTTGGATGCGGATGGAATTTTTGAAATCCAACGGATAAAGGATCGGGCCTGGATGCAACCTTGAAAATCCGTTGGACATCCATATCCGTCAAATTAAAGACATTTTTGTAGTTCTAGAAAATGTTATGGATCATTTAGGAATTTTTAAGATGTTTGCTTGGGGTGACGTACATCGCATTTTTATATTTTCATACATATATAAGATTTTTTATATAGGTTTTATAAGGAGTCATTTGTGTTAGCTTTATTTTCTTTACTATAAATTTTAACTAAAACACATCCATTAGATTATCTGCATCCAATCCTTCCATCCGTGCATCCATTGGATGCAAATCCGTTGGATATGGATTGGATGCGGATGCCAAATTTGAAATCCGTAGTGCAATGGATTAGATGCGGATGAGGTGAAAACCGGTCCATACCGGCCCATGCTCACCCCGGCATGCATACTGAGTTGCTAGACCTGGTTGCTAAAAGAACATCTACTTATCAAGTCAATAACTTCATTCCTCGTGTCGGTATTGGTGCATGCGGAGGACGACACGTAAATCATATTTAATATTAGTAAAGGAGATTCAATAAGATAAGGTTAACGACAAACTTAGAGTATTACTACCCCATTACGACAGTATCCTGTGCTATATTTAATTAGCTGATTTACCTCAGTTATATTTTTCGTATAAGATATGTATTAGAATTCTATTTACATAATGGTTTCTAAATTAACTACGTTTAGAATATAGAAAACACGAAAAGAAAAAGAAAAGGAAAAAAATATAAATTTTAGGAAGTTAGGAATATAGGAAATCGGTAAATCAAATCTTAATTAGGAGATTACATTTGACTCTTGATTTTCTAATCCACGGCCCCGGCTGCTATGGCCCGATTGACTAAACACGACCCGATCATTACATGTTGACTAAATTTTACTATATTTGACTCTAGATTTTCTAATACACGGCCGGGATCGTAGGCCCGGGCTTCTATGACCCAACTGATCAAACACGAAACGATCATTACATGCTGACTAAAATTTTATGTGAGGATATTGACCGGCCGTCCGAACAGTAAACAAAACTCGAAAAAGGTTGATCCCTGGCCTTAGGCCGGGGTGATACCTAGTCTATATTATAAAAAGAAGTAGTGTTTGTGTAACTTTACAAATCCGACCATCGATTTCGTCATTCCACGGTGCGGATCGATTCGTTATATGTCCTATATAGACGTCCGTCGATCCCTTGAATTTCCCGATATTGTTTGAGCCCCATTAATTTATTAATAATAGCTTGATTTCTAAACGTGAGTTTCACACTGTTTCCGGAAATAGAATTTGTCCTAATTATGGAACCAAAAAATACTGTCCTAATTCTGATACGAAAGAGTCCTATATAAAAAAATCCAAGCTATCATTAATAGATAGACAGCTTCGTTTTCCATTGATAATGACCCCGCAGCGTATCACATTCACAAACTTAGCTGCTTTCATTGGGAATGGATTTTAAAGTTTCTCGCCGAAACCCACTCAACCACGACACCGTCAGCCTTAGATCATATGAATGAAGTGGAGCCAATGAACAGACCGGCGTCCACTGGTCCGTTCATCTGTCAGTTCCATAGATCTGCACCAACATGGTAATGAATTCATGAAATTTATCACATTATTCCACGACCCCAGTTATTAAGATATATTGTCGCGGTACTTTTAATAACGTGGTTTCCTAATGGCCACACTGTTTGTGTATGGAACATTCTTTATATTGGTTGGTTTCCATAAATGTAGTTACTTAGTATAGAAATATATATGATCTCATCCCACCCATTCATGCATAATGCATACCCATATAGCACAACAGGAGACATACCCATATATTCCTTAACTGGAGACTTTCTTGGACTGTAGCGCCCACCCGCTCATTGCAAAAAAGTGGCAAGAGGGAGACCCACAACAAAAGTTATAAAATCAGGAGAATGGGCTATCTTTAATGTGACCGTTTGTAATCCAAATATTGCCGACCTTCTGATCGAAGCAAAAAAAAAAGAAAGATTGCCAACCAAAAAAAAAACAAATATTAATCTGAAGACCCTGTAGAGTTTACTTAATCATGACTAATTTTAATGCGGATAATATATTTGCCTTTAAATTTTCTAATCTACGCGGCCCCGGCTACTATGATTCAACTAATTAAACATGCTACTGTGATTCGACTAACTAACATGTTATAATATGACACGACCAACTAAATATCGGGACCGTTCTGATATGACCGGACTAACTAAATATGCTCCCGACTATTATATACAGACTAAAATTGTATGGGAAGATAGACAGAGTAAAATATGTGAAGATACTGACCAACCGACCAAACAATAAAAAAAACTCTAAAAGGTTGAGCCCCGGCCTACGTCTAGATTATAAAAAGAAGTGGTGTTTGCGTAGCCTTATAAATCCAACCATCGATTTCGTCATCCCACGACACGGATCAATTCGTTATATGTTCTATATAGACGTCCGTCTGATCGGTGGGTTTCCTGATTTTGCTAAACTACCATAAGATACGTGTATATTTTTTGATACCAATTCTTGGTATTTATTTGATTTTTGTAAACTACAATAAGATCCGTGTAGTTGTCATATTTTTGGATTTCCAAAATCAGTACCAATTTTTGGTATTTATAATAAAGTTAAATTTTTCTCATTGTACGTTTATAGGCTTATTATCTCCGATTCACCAGACCAATCGATACGCTCACCCCTTCGATATTTGTTGTTTTCGAGTGTCTATTCATTAGTTATAATTTCATAGCGCAAGGCTATTATAAATCGGTGATTTGAACAGAGATGAAGAGAATACGAGGCCAAGGTTAAAAAAATCAAACTTCCTTCCACAATTAATCTTCTAGACTCTCCATACATGATTTAATTCCAAACACTTTCACTATCCTAGGAGCGTACTATACTATGCATTGATTGACTACACCACACGCGACAAATCATTACTAAAAAAACACATGTTATAGAAAGTTTGCAACAAGAGGTAAACTGAAAGGCTTACACATCACGACAAAAAAGGCAAGTGTTTTTTTTTTCCCCTTCTTGGGCTAGCTTATATTCTTGAAAGGTGAACAGTGTTAATGCGACAAGTTTCTAAAGCAAATATCTGACATAAGCTTGATGACCTTTCAGCTTACCGAACCTCTAATTCCATAAAACAAAAGCGCAAACTCCATAGAAATTATCACCGATAATAGAAAACCTATTTTAACAAATTTCGATTTTTTGAAAATTTATTTAGGTTTGCTGTAACTATATTAACTCTATTAATGACGGATAACCTTAGCACCAAATATAAATTTGCAAAAAAGAAAAGGGGTCACGATCGGGCTTATGATCATGGTTAATTTGACCCAACCAAAAAAATACTAGAATTTACGTGTAAAAGACCATGGTCGGAGTTGTAGGTCCTAGCTAATTTGGTCTGACCAATAAAATAACTAGAATTTTTGTAAGGGACCACGACTGGGGCTGTAGGCCCCAACTAATTTGATCCGACCAACGACATACTGGAGTTTGTGCAAGGGATCACGGCCGGGGCTGTAGGCCCCGACTAATTAGACCCGACCAACAAAACATCGAGGCTGCAAGTCCCATCTAACTTTTAAACTCAACCAAATCACAGTTAATTTAATATTAATGATGGACTGTGTGTGTCCCTAGATTTTTTAATCCACGACCGGGACCGTAGGCCCCGGCTACTATGGTATTATAATACTATCTAAATACATAGATCATCCTTAATCGCGGGTCCACATGCTTAAGCCCTGACTACTATGACTCAGCTGAAATATTGTGAAAGGATACTGACTCGCAGACCAAACAACAAATAAAAGATTAAAAAGGTTGAGACCCGGCCGTAGGCCGGGGTGATTCCTAGTTGAGATATAGAAAATAATTGAGTGATATAAATTACTTCCCCCAACCAATAGTGTCTGCTAAGGGGTATTTTTGGAATAAAAATACTAAAATACACTTCCCTCAAAATAAAAAACAAAAAACTTAAAATCAAAAAACAAAAATATCCCCCATTTCCATCTCCACTTCTTATTAATCTCTTTTAGGGTTAGAGTTTTGAAACCCTAATATTCCTCATTCCCTTTCAAATTCTAAATTCTCTCCACTCCCTTTCAAATTCTCTTCTCCTTCTCTGTCGGTTCCTCACTTTGAAAACGATTTTTTTTAACATTCGGAAGTGATGAAGACCATGCCGGTAGTGATGAAGACCATGCCGTAAGTGATGAATACCATGCCGGAAGTGATAAAGACCATGTCGATATAGATGAAGACCATGACGGTAGTGATAAAGACCATGCCGGAAGTGATGAAGACCATGCCGGAAAATGGTGCCGGCATGCTTTGTACCTAACATTCAATGCGTAACTAAGTGCCGGCATGCTCGATAGAAATCTATCAATGCCGGTAGTCAAGTGGAAAAAAAATTCAAGTTTCCGGATACTTTACATCATGTTCCGGCAAAGAAATTCAAGCAACATACCATGTCGGTATCAGTACCAGCATGCTCGAGGATTAACTATCTGTGCCGGCAGTGGACTGAAAACCATAGAAAATTTCAAAACGGAATAGGTTTTGAATTTCAAAATGGGGGATAAGCTCGGTGCCGGCATGGACGTGGTATGAATACCATGCCGGTATGGCTGCTTCCACAGATGGAATATTAGGGATGGAAATTCTCGAGCAGCCACGTCCACAGACGGAAGCAGCCATACCGGCATGGTATTCATACCACGTCCATGCCGGCACCGAGCTTATCCCCCATTTTGAAATTCAAAACCTATTCCGTTTTGAAATTTTCTCTGGTTTTCAGTCCACTGCCGGCACATATAGTTAATTCTCGAGCATGCCAGTACTGATACCGGCATGGTATGTTGCTTGAATTTCTTTGCCGGCACATGATGTAAAGTATCCGGAAACATGAATTTTTTTCCACTTGACTACCGGCATTGATAGATTTCTATCGAGCATGCCGGAACATAGTTACGCATTGAATGTTAGGTACCAAGCATGCCGACACCATTTTTCGGCATGGTCTGTATCACTTCAGGCATGGTATTCATCACTTCCGGCATGGTCTTTATCACTACCGGCATGGTCTTCATCTATAAAAGGCATGGTCTTCATCACTTCCGGCATGATATTCATCACTTTCGTCATGGTCTTCTTCACCACCGGCATGGTCTTCATCACTTCCGAATGTTAAAAAAAAATCGTTTTCAAAGTGAGGAACCGACAGAGAAGGAGAAGAGAATTTTAAAGGGAGTGGAGAGAATTTAAAATTTGAAAGGGAATGAGGAATATTAGGGTTTCAATTAAAGTTATGAAGTTTCTTTGGAAATGAATCGAGTAATTAGGTTTTCGGAATTAGGTTCCGAGAATTCGATTAAGGAGAAGTTAGAAGGTGGGTTTATTCTTAATTAGTGTTTGATGGAAGTTGTGGAGTTGTTCTGAAGATTGATTAAGAAATTGAAGATTTAGGGTTCATCATGTTCTTTCCAAATTTATGAATTGGGTTTTCTAAAGGTTGATGATTATGAGAATCATATCAACAGAGAAGAAGAGTAGAGTTGGTTTTGGCAGATGGTGATGGTCTTGAGATGAGTTCTCAATTGAGCCAAGGAAAGGAAGAATTCAACTCCAATTGCTTGTGTGAGACTGTTGTGAGAGAATGAAGATCCAGATGTGCAGGTAGTTGTGTTGTATGATGAATATAACTGTGGGTATTGGTGATGATATTGAATATGTATTACCAGAGATATGGTGTTGTTGGTCTGAACGGTTGAGTTGTGTTGGATTGTCTTGTGTGGTGCTGAAGAGAACTAAATTGGAATCAACTCTTGGGTTGATTATTGTGAACTGATGAAGTTTGGGTATGAGCTTGTGGTAACTGATATGGAGAAGCTATTGCTTAATAGGAAGTGGATGTTTGAGTTGTTATTGATGCATGGGAACATGAGAATGTTCTAATTGTGTTGAATATAGTGTGTTGCGAAGATTAAGAGGGGTGTTTGTAATTGTGTTGAACTGAAATTACAAATATGAAGTTGAACTTGACGGTCAGTGACCGTTTGTTGACTCATATAGGATCCAAATATTGCACAATAATAAGATCTCGCGAGAATGTAGGGAAGCTTGCGAGAGAACGTAGCATGTGTGCAAATTAAGATCCAACGTGAGCCTGCAAGAACATCGCACGGTGATTCCGAAATTAGGGGAAATGTTAGTTGTATCCCACCACATATGAGCTGTCATCCACTATGTAAATATCTATATAAAGAGAAAGGTAGGAGAGATAAAAGTAACTTGTATTATTATTATCTTCTTATTCTTCCCCAAAAATCACAGAGAGAGAGAGAGATCCAAATACTCATTAATGGAGTCTCAATTGTAATCCATATGTAATTACAAATAATCATAGTAAAACCTAACCCCGTGGATGTAGATCAAATTGATCGAACCACGTAAACCTTGTGTCTCTTTACAATTTTAGCATTCTTATCATCATTCTTATGTTTAAATCTACAAATTATTACAAGGGGTGTGTTGTAGGATTTCCTGCAACTACAACTCATATGGACTAGGCCTTGTGTAATGGGCTGGTTTAGTGAACTTGGGCTTAGAGTTAGTTTTCATGTCTTGATGAATTGGACCTCTTATGGTATGAATCGACCTTTGGCTTCTTCTACAAAGTTGTAGATATTCATAAGACTTAGTTAATGGACTATAGAACCAACCTAATTGGATTAGTCAACTCTTAGTTATGCTAAATATAGATAATAAAAGAATGTAGAACCATTAGATATAATTGTATGATTCTTGTGTGAGCCATTGTGGCTATATTCTTAGAGTTCTCGTGTGATTAAAAACTAGTCTATATTAACAACGATCGATTCAAAGGATGAACCAGCGGATCATGGATATCGAGGTAGGCGTGGCTATCATCAAAAAAGGTGGGAATGTAAATTTAACTATTTTGTGATTGTTGTTGTTTTCTTTTACAAAAGCTTATGTTCAATAAATTCATGCATTGACTGATTGTGTATCCCATGCATTGTTTAATTAAGGAATTGTAATTCTTTTTTTGTCTTTATGAATTGTTTGGGAAATAAGCATTTCCATCTGTGGTATATAGGATACGCTCCTTCATTCATATCTAGTTACTTTAGAAAAATATATGTTATCTGGTGTGTAAGGAAATGGTCGACACCAGTATATGTTATTTGGTGTGTAAGGAATTGGTCGACACCAATATATGTTACTAGGTGTGTAAGGAATTGGTCGATACCGATATTATTAGATGTGGAAGGAATTGGTCGACATCAATATTATTATGAGGTGTGCAATTTGGCATGTAATATTACCTATTAGGTTGTGTAAGGAATTGGTCGATACTCAATATTACACCTTGCTTGAAAAAGGAGTTAGTTCCATATACATGTTTGTTTATCTCTATGAATTGGTTTTCTTTTAGTGTTTGGGAAAACATGTATGGTTTTTAAAATCATGCCAATGATTACTTGAAAGTTCAATGTTGTTTGTATTGGGCACCCTTTTTAGGGATGATGTGCTCACCAATTCCCACTTTCAGTTTCAGAGACAGATCAGAGTTGCGCAACGAAAGCTCCGAGAAGTTGACTAATAAGCACGAAAGTGCTACATTTTATACCCATATTTATATTAGCTAGGACTCAATATTTTGACTAATGACACTATTTTAGTGCTTTTGCAGAAAGTACAAGTGAATTCGATCATCCAGCGAATAAACATCAAAATGTGAGACTTAATGGTGAAGCGAGTCGATGTCAGCACACTAATGCCACCTTTGACTTCGTTAGTTGATTATATTCCGATATTTTTATTATGTTGTATATTCTATTTGTAAAACAAAAACTATTGTATATGCATCATTTGAGAGGAGTTCTTGTATATATATTTCTAAGCGGGGTTAGTTTTGGGTTATGTTTTTGCAGCATATTTCTTAATTGAAAGTTTATGTATTTGATTTAGATTCGTAGTGCCTCTCTATTTAGTTAATCTCTTGGATTAATCAGCTTCTAGCTTTGGGGGCGTAAATGTGTTGGTATCAGAGCTCAATATTAGATCTTATATGGGAAACAATAGGATTAGCAAGTGCCAGTTAGTGAACTAGATTTGTTTAGAACTAGGTTAGGATGTGAGATAAATTTTAATCACTAAAATCTATCAATAATAGAAAGAATTACTTGATTGATTGATTTTTTTGATGTTTGTTTACGTAATGAAGTAAAAATGTAGGTTGAAACCAAATATATTGTAGTTTAGAAATTTCGATGGGAGTTTAGAGATCAATTAGTGTTAATTGAATGACACTTAGATAATCCAGCACTGGGGAATAGTGAGGTTTGAAATTCTGGTGTGTTTGTGTTGTCTTTGTTCGTAGGAAACCATCGTCGGGTCTTGCTAACCTGGACAGGCCAACTACAAGCATAGATTACTATTCATATTAGGAAAACTTGCTTCTATTAGTAAACTAATAAATCCCAAATTTTATCTAGAAATTAGTAGAGGACATTTTCTCGTAAGTTATAACCATTAAATCTATTGAAGAAAAAAAAATGAAGTTAAATTGTAAGAGTGGTTAAGATAATAGTTCGATCACTTATGTCGTTAATAATAAATGATAAATTGATAACTGATCATAATAATAAAAGTATTAATTAGGACCAAGTAGTTACGGAAAATTATTAATTAATATCTACGGGTAGATTTTTAAATTAAAATAGAATTAGAAATATATTCTTATGTGTTGAAATCAAATAGATAATATAAGACTTATTAGATAAACCTAAGAACGTGCGGATATATTGCGTAAAATAAAAAGACTAAATTCCTTGGTAGTCTTATACTCAAACTTTCTTTAGTCTAATTACTGATTTGATGAATCACTAAAATTAACTAAGTACATATGAAGAAATAATAATTAGAACAATATTAGACTTGAAAGGAAATAGATTCATATATTAATAGGATATTTTATATCAATTAATAGAAAAATCTGAAGACTATTAGGACATGTTAAAATTTTATGCGGACTCAAATGAAAATCACATTAGATTACCAACGCTAATACTTAACAAAATATAGTATGCTGATTCAATAAGATTAAATAAAATTCAAGTACATTAATCCTTGTGTGAATGTAAAATCATAGTTAGGAAAAAAATAAGAATTAGTATACCAACTGGACTATCAACAAGACCAATAACAATAACAGTAAAGATGGTGAGAATAATAACACAGTCGATAATAGTATTAAGAGTCATTAAGTTGATAGCAAACATGTAACAAATAATGTTAGAAAACTTATATATGGTATAAAAATAAAGTTAAAATATTAGATATTATACATTAAAGTGAAATCAAATTTGAATTAGTTATATGTATAAATATATAACAAATTTGGGACTACATCAAATAAATAAATTATTAAATATTAGTTTGGAGAATTTAGACATACTTATTTGTTAGAATTTAGTTCAACATAGTGAGTTTAGAGATTATCACCTTGTGAATAAAAATTGGTGTAGTGAACCTAGAGCCACAAATTTTAGTTGCAGAAAGCCTTATAGGTTTGTGCTTTGTTTCTTGGGTGTTTGCGCTTAGTCAAAAGATATGATTTTTCTTTAAGGTGGGGAGTTTTGAAGACTAGAAGGTGGTTTAATTTTCGAGGACGAAAATGAATATGGTTGGGAGAATGTAAGGACCCTCAAGCTCGTCAACGCTATTAGACCGGTCAAGTGAAAGTCAAGAGACGATTTAGCCGCTAATAACTCGATTAGTTAATATACATTTCGATTATTAGAAATTAACCTAAAAACAATTCAGATACGAAATTAGTATTGTGGGATGAATCTCGAAAAGTTATGCAGAGTGGACTACTCGAACGCGTCATTTAGATATCAGATGAAGAAGATATCATCAGATTTATTTGAATAGAAAAATAGTCATCTTGTACTTTAGCCGCCTTGGCTGCCCGTATCAAGTTTTCGGGTGCTTTTAGCAAATTCGGTCGGCCTAATCTCGATCGGGAAGACTAACTCATTCTCATTTCTCTCTTCATTATTCTTCTTCTTCTTTCTCCTCAGCTCCTCTATTTCTGTTTTCCGTTCGATTTGTGTGGTACGAGTAGGAGTTTGATTGAGAGAATCATTTGATGATGATGGGTAGATTATGAAGGGGATGTTGTATCCGTGAATCAGGACGAAGAACTGTTAGGGTTCGAATCTGGGAAGATGAAAATTAGGATTATAGATTCAAGTATTGCTTTGAAGATTTAGAAGATAGGATATAGAGCTATGACGAGTTGAAGAATCATGGGTTTAAGTTCAATTGAAGTTCTGAAGTTTCTTTGGAAATGAATCGAGTAATTAGGTTTTCGGAATTAGGTTCCGAGAATTCGATTAAGGAGAAGTTAGAAGGTGGGTTTATTCTTAATTGGTGTTTGATGGAAGTTGTGGAGTTGTTCTGAAGATTGATTAAGAAATTGCAGATTTAGGGTTCCTCATGTTCTTTCCAAATTTATGAATTAGGGTTTCTAAGGGTTGATGATTATGGGACTCATATCAAGAGAGAAGAAGAGTAGAGTTGGTTTTGGCAGATGATGGTGGTCTTGAGATGAGTTCTCAATTGAGCCAAGGGAAGGAAGAATTCGACTCCAATTGCCTGTGTGAGACTGTTGTGAGAGAATGAAGATTTGGATGTGCAGGTAGTGGTATTGTATGATGAATATAACTGTGGGTGTTGGTGATGATATTGAATATGTATTACCAGAGATATGGTGTTGTTGGTCTGAACGGTTGAGTTGTGTTGGATTGTCTTGTGTGGTGTTGAAGAGAACTAAATTGGAATCAACTCTTGGGTTGATTATTTTGAACTGATGAAGTTTGGGTATGAGCTTGTGGTAATGATATGGAGAAGCTATTACTTAATAGGAAGTGGATGTTTGAGTTGTTATTGATGCATGGGAACGTGAGAATGTTCTAATTGTGTTGAATAGAGTGTGTTGCGAAGATTAAGAGGGGTGTTTGTAATTGTGTTGAACTGAATTACAAATATGAAGTTGAACTTGAAACTGTTTGTGTTGAATGTTAAGAATGGTGGTGTTGCTTGTGAGGATTGTATGAAAGGGTGTATGGATATGGTGGTAGAGATGAAAGTGCAGGCCGTGTATGAGCTGATGTTAGAAGTGCCTGAGTTGAAGCTAATGAATGCAGTTAGTGCTAGTAGTTGAATATTGGGTTGTAGTGAG
The DNA here is from genome assembly GCF_003573695.1 of Papaver somniferum. Taxonomy (NCBI): domain Eukaryota; kingdom Viridiplantae; phylum Streptophyta; class Magnoliopsida; order Ranunculales; family Papaveraceae; genus Papaver; species Papaver somniferum. Next base: position 155,990,082 of record NC_039367.1, read on the forward strand.
TTGTTATGTCGAGAATGATGAATTAGAGTAGTAGTTAGTGATTGCTGTGAAAGCTTGGAACTACTGCAATTGCAGGTAGGCTTAAATTACAGTTGTATTGAATTATAGAGATTCTGTTATTATGTATAGTTTGTGTATTGATCAAATGATAGAATGAGGTTGGTGAAATTAGACTAGGGTTAGAGTTGCAGGTGTAGTAAAATCTTTGGCTTGTGCTTGTGTATAAGGGTGCACACGGTACGGTGCCGAGTACCTGTACCTCTCTAGTCTCGATACTTGGTCGTAACTTATTTTTTCCTTCTTTTCCTCCCTTTTTTTCACTGCGTGATTTTGTATGCTCTTAATGTGGTGTATTTGCTTGACCTACTTCTGCAAGCTGGTATTGGCTTTACATCGGTTACAGTTATCTTAACAAACGTCTCTAAGAGCGTCCACAGTGGTGTGAGCATAACTAAAGACCAAAGACTAAAAAAAAAGATCAAATTTGGGTTTAGCCCGTTCTGTGGCGTAGCGGGTGACGAGTAAATTTGGTCGCGCGTTGATATAAAGTCCGCTTCATCGTCCAGCGTAGATAAAGATTACGCCTGGCATGGGGCGTTGATAAAGATAACGCCTGGTATGGGGCGTTGATAAAGATAACGCCTGTATGGGGCGTGAACTATAGCAACGCCTGGTGTGTGGGACGGAGATTATACGTTTGCCCGGGTTCAAAAAAAATAAAAAAATAAAAAAAATGGGGCGTTGATAAAGACAACGCCCCAAGCAAAGTTTTCAAAACTTTGTGAAGGTGGGATAATGACTATATCAACGCCTGGGTGTCCGGCGTTAACTTTACGTACGCCCCATCCAGGCGGACATTATACCAACGCCCCATCCAGGCGGACATTATACCAACGCCCTGCATCAGGCGTTAACTTTACGAACGCGCGGCTACAGGCGGACATTATACCAACGCCCGTCGGGTAGGCGGACATTATATAAACGCCCGACTATATTTGGATTTGGTCTTAATCTCCGACCAAATTTGGTCCGAGTTTTACTCTTTGATCAAATTTTGATCGATGGTCCGTCCCACTATGCCAGCCCACTCGACATTAAATTTGGGTTTAGTCGTCCACTGCAGTTGCTCTAAAAGATTAACCTTGTTTCAATATATAATCGACTGTGGTGTAATAATTATTGAACTTAGATGACACAAGGTAAAAAAAATTCCAATTTGTAATGCAAAACCCCCAATTTATGAAAGCTTTAGTCGCTAATGGGATATGTTTACGACACCCTCAAGGTTTGACAGTGTAAACGACTCTGCAACATACAAATTTACACTTGGAAATTACATAACCAAGGGATACCATCCATACACCAGATCTTTCTCTTTCTGCAACTTAATTGCTAGAAACAAAAATGTCAAGAAAATGACTTAATAAGTTAATTCCCTGGCGGCGTCTCTGACGAGTTGCTCATACATCTCATTTTTCCTAAAAACGGAAGTCTCATCTTCGCAACTTTGGATCTGTAACACCAAACCTCAAATGCCTCGGTCAAGTCAGGGTAATGAATATGATGTGTTCAAGATCTCCGCCTGATCTCCAGATGGTAGGGACTAGGGAGAGCACCATTGAAACAAGGGAAGACTCCAAGCTCTGTCAAATCTCATTGTCCACCTTGAAAGGTGGCGAACCCTCCACATCAACACTCCAGGAACTGATCAAAGGCTTAGAGAGCTTTACAAATGGAAGCCATAGCTTCACCGTATGAAGCCTCTTTGCAGTTGGAAGTATGACAGTACCATAAGCAATTGTCTCCAAAACCTTACCTCCCACCTCCATAACCTTTGCCGTTATCGCCAGCATGTCAACATTGTTCAAGTTTGCATCAGTTATCCTATTATTCCGTACAAATGGGACGGGACGGTACGGGACATGAATAGGACCGTGTACCTGTACCCCTAGAGGCCGGTTCTCAGGTTTTGAACCGATACCTGTACCCCCTTCCTCGGTTCGGTACAAAAACAGGTACGGTTCCACCGGTTCCAGGACGGTCCGGTTTTTCGGCTCGGTTCCTGTGCACCCTTACTTGTGTCTCAGGCCTGAACCTTATGCATGTCTGACTGAACATATTCAGTCTGACTTAGATTCTTTTATGTCTAACTCAGTTCATCTGACTGTGTTGAATCGGTTTGACTCAGAGTCAGCTCAGTGAGCCAATACCAGACCAGACCTTGACCGAGTTGACCTCTGACCGAGACTTTGGACCTTGACCTGTACTCAGACGTTGACTGTTAGTCGACTCTTTCCGACCGAACGTTGACGGTCAGTGACCGTTAGTTGACTCATATGGACTAGGCCTTTTGTAATGGGCTAGTTTAGTGAACTTGGGCTTAGAGTTAGTTTTCCCGTCTTGATGAATTGGACCTCTTATGGTCTGAATTGACCTTTGGCTTCTTCTACAAAGTTGTAGATATTCATAAGACTTAGTTAATGGACTATAGAACCAACCTAATTAGATTAGTAAACTCTTAGTTATGCTAAAGATAGATAATAAAAGAATGTAAAACCATTAGATAAAATTGTATGATTCTTGTGTGAGCCATTGTGGCTAGATTCTTAGAGTTCTCGTGTGATTAACAGTTAGTCTATATTAGCAACGATCGACTCAAAGGATGAACCAGTGGATCTTGGATCTCGAGGTAGGCGTAGCTATCATCAAAATAGGTGGGAATGTACACTTAACTCTTTTGTGATTATTGTTGTTTTCTTTTACAAAAGCTTATGTTCAATAAATTCATGCATTGACTGATTGTGTATCCCATGCATTGTTTAATTAAGGAATTGTAATGCTTTGTTTTTCTTTATGAATTGTCTGGGAAATAAGCATTTCCATCTGTGGTATATAAGATACGCTCCTTCATTCATATCTAGTTACTTTCGAAAAATATATGTTATCTGGTGTGTAAGGAATTGGTTGACACCAGTATATATTATTTGGTGTGTAAGGAATTGGTCGACACCAATATATGTTACTAGGTGTGAAAGGAATTGGTCGACACCGATATTATTAGATGTGGAAGGAATTGGTCGACATCAATATTATTATGAGGTGTGGAATTTAGCACGCAATTTACCTATTAGGGTGTGTAAGGAATTGGTCGATACTCAATATTACACCTTGTTTGAAAAAGGAGTTAGTTCCATATACATGTTTGTTTATCTCTGTGATTTGGTTTTGTTTTAGTGTTTGGGAAAACATGTATCGTTTTTCAAATCATGCCAATGATTACTTGAAAGTTAAATGTTGTTTCTATTGGGCACCCCTTTTAGGGATGATGTGCTCACCCATTCCCACTTTCAGTTTCAGAGACAGATCAGAGTTGCGCTGCGAAAGCTGCGAGAAGTAGACTTCGTTAATTGATTATATTATGATATTTTTATTATATTGTATATTCTGTTTGTAAACCAAATGACTATTGTATATGTATCGTTTGAGAGGAGTTCTTGTATATATATTTCTGAAAGGCGTTAGTTTTGGGTTAAGTTTTTGTAGCAGATTTCTTAATTGAAAGTTTAAGTATTTGATTTAGATTCGTAGTGCCTCCCTATTTAGTTAATCTCTTGGATTAGTCAGCTGCTGGCTTTGGGGGCGCTACACATATTTAGCTAAAGAGTCTGCCACTATATTACTTGTTCTTGGCACAAAATGAAAACCTAAAAAGTTATTGCAGGAGTGTGCTATCTTATCTGCTTCCTCCAAACTGTTTTTGCTTCACCATGAGACTTCTGAAGTGCGACCATTGAGATGATTGAAGAGACTCTTGCAACTTCCTTCTATGCTGAAGTGATGAATGTTCTTTTCTTTTGCCCAGTGAGCTTCCTGAAGAATGCATACCGCCTCTGCCTCTTATGGGTCTGAGCTTGTGGAGGGTCCTGCTTTTCCTCCTTCAACTTCACCTGTTTCATCTTAAGATTAGAGCAAAAGTAGAATAATGAAATTCCGAGATCTATGTTGCATCCACATTAATTTGGAGGCAATTTGTTGTTGGGTCTGTCCATAAAACTTTTTTCTTTCTCATAGTTATATTGTTGTCCTTTTAATTTGAGGTGTTTCTTGACCAATACCAGATATGTTTCTGAATTTCTATTGATAACTGGTAAGATGATTTTGATTTTTCTTCGAAAACTTTGCTGCATCTTTCCTTCCAGATAAACCACATTTCGGTAAAAAAAGCTCTATTGATATTACTTGATTTGTGTGGTATGTAGTTCAAGTTTCCAAAATTCAAAAAAAAAAAACAATTGTTGAGTGAAATTGGATTCTAATTGGGTTAGGTCCTTGTTCCCAAACAAATTTTGCATATTTGGTAATAGGATCAATTAGGCTTGCCACCAGAATGACATATTCATTAAGTGAGTTTTTGTACAACATTAGATTTCCCTTGAAGTCTGGGATCCAATTATCTTCCCAAATATTAATGTGTAAGGGGTCCATGAGCATAACTCAGTGGTATCCCATCAACTACAGTAAGAAGGAAGTCAGGGGTTCAATCCCCGCCGCCGTAAAGATTTGTGGTAGATTAGTTGTATAGTGGGTTGAGCGGTGTTGGGTCTGGCAGTGGGGCCAATCCAACTGGCTGGATTCAGGTAGGGTCCTGGGTCCGGCTTTCGGGTATCCAAAAAAATAAAAATAAAATGTGTGAACCATTTCCTACTTCCCAAATGATGTACTTTTTTACTAGTTATAGGCCTTTACACCGACATTTTCATGTCCATGATCCTTCTTATGGTGGTTTAACTTTTAGAGGGCTTTTCTTTTTAAAGTATATAGGTTTTGGAGTTTTTGCCAAAAGAGAGTTGGGTTCTTGTACTAGTGTCCAAGCTATTTTTGTAATCGTTGCTAGGTTGAATTTTCTGGTATCTCTAAAGTTTTTGAGTTACAATGGGCCGTACTTTATTACTAGTTCATAGTACAATTTAACCTCATGGGACATCTTTTCCCCTGTAGATTATAGGTCAGGTGATCGATTTAATTTCAGATGACAAGTGTAAATAACCGATAAATTTAGCAAAAATTGATGAAAAATTGGATGACAATGGGGTATTTCTGTCACGATATAAATTTTGGGGAAGTGATCATCATATTGATTTCAGACATATAATGGGATATCCTATCTTGTTGGTTCATAAGATAAAACTTGTCCCACAGTAGAGTTTTTACATTGAAATTCACGAAGTAGATTTTTGATCACATAGTCGATTGAAATGAATGCAAGAAGACAAACTTGGCATGGGATTTGACGACAATAGTTGATTTCTTACCACAATGTAAATTTTGGAACATTATCTGGTTAAAATGCACATACCTGGATCGTGAAATAGGTTTTTGGTCCTGGAATCGATTTAATCTCAAATCAAAGTATAGATTTTGAATGGGATTGCCAAAATAGACGTAAGTCACGAAATTGGCGCAAAATTTGACAATTTGAGGTTTTAACTTGAGTGACCAAGGAAAAATCTTGGTGAGTTTTTGACATTTTCTTATCAATAAATATGCTGCTTCCCGCACTGCTTTATAACGTTAACCCGATCAACCCAAGATCATTTGCTGTCTTACACCAAAATTCTTTTTATTACACCAAAGTAAAGTGATAAAAGCCTAACCTTTTTTTTTCATATAGGGACAAAATTGAAAAAAATAAGAATTGACTACAACCAGATCCGAAATATAAATCACAAACTTAAAATAATAAATGGATAAAACTTAAACCTAAGACTGGGTCTTATGGGAATGCCGCCTGGGTCTTGTGGCAATTCCCTGAAAAATCAAGGGACGACCAATGGTTAGCCGTTTAAAGCAAAAATAACGGGAAGGCATCAACCGTTCTCTTCAGAACGGATAGTCATTACCCCCGTTGTGGCATAAACAGTAAAGAAACTAGCTAGAACAGAGATGGATTCTGAATTACTAGATCATGATAATCTTCAAATACAATCTTATACATTCACTGGTTAACAATTCTGATTGCTACCCAGATTGTAAAATCAATGATAAACCTTAAATGATATGCCTTTTCCATAAACTTCTTCTCCGTAACCAAACCCCAGATTGAAAACCCAATTCTTTTTTTTTTCAATACACAAAACCCATCTATAATCCCATCTTATTAATCATTAATCGGAACCCTAGAAAATATTCTGAGAAACCCTAGTTCTTCGATTCATCACTGAATCAACTTCAAAACTACAATTAAACGTCAACCCATTCAATCTTCATCCATCAGGAACTCAATACACAAATCAATTCCACGAAACCTCAATCAAATTTCATCCTTCGGAAAACCCTAACTTCAGAACCTTATTTTCGATTTATAACATCATCTCAATTTTCTTCATCCCGTGTACAATCAATCACAACATCATCAACGCCTCCTACTTGATATGCTCTCACTCAACAATTAATTCTCTCAATTCCTACCTCAAAATCATCTCTCGGTTTCGAACAGAGGCAGAGAGGAGAAGAAGAAAGATGAAGAATGAAAAAGGATAATGAGCAACCGTATTAAGAGAACGGTCAACTATTGGCCGGTTTTTTGTTGTAGAACGGTTAATGACTATCCGTTTAACGCTTTTTGAGAACGGCTACTCATTGACCGTTTCAGGAGTCTTCCCGCTGGGATTCCCAGAGACCAGGGAAGGCTAACAGGAAGAGGGGGTTTTAGCCACAATTTTTGGGGCTGGGAAGAGCTTGGACATCTCCATAAAACCCAGTCTAATCAACCAGACTCTAAATATATATAAACCACGAACATGAAATTGCAAATGGATAACTTAAACCTATCGGTTGAAAAAACCAAAGAACTAAGTAAAAAGAGGACAAAAAATATCCTTTACAAACTATAATTTTTTTTTTTTCTTTTACATGTTGTGTGTTCAACACCACATACATTAACCATTGCTAAATTGGGGATCCGCAAATAACCCCGATGTATTTTGCATATTTTATTAACGAGTTGTTACAAATTTTTATTTATTAACGATTTGTTATAATTGTCATTACATATATATTTTCCTTACATGTAAAAGGTATAAAATTGTTCCCGGTATATATATCTTATCTTCCGGTTAAGACGGTGTCTGGGATACACATTAAGAAATAATCTTTAAATATATTTAGTCAAAATATTAGAAATCAAGTTAGAAACTAAATAAAATAACGAGTTCTAGGAATAAAAATGAAAATCAAAAATAAAATAAAAGTGAAAAATATTTTTTTGTGAAACAAAATATCTTGATTCTAACTCCTGGAAGCTCCTGTTACTTTTGGTTGTCGGCTATAACAGAAAGACAAATGCTATCCCACACGATTTTGTGGAATGGGTTCCGTAAAAGCGGTTTCGAAGACGTTGGATGAGCAAATAAACAGTTAGATTTTCATTCAGTTTAAGACCCACCACTTTCAATTCGGGACCACTATTTTTCCTAAAGGGTTCAAGGTGTTTAGATTTGGATTTTAGTTTTAGTTGAAGGACATCATGATCTAAGGGATTAGAAGCCGCTTTTGCGGGAAGGCATCCTGCAAGGTCGTGCGGCATAGCACTACTCTAACAACAATCCATTTCGCATCCAATCCGCCATCCAGTTGTACGAGAACACATCCCACCATCCGTCCAACCCACGGATTGGATTGGGCGTATTCAGCGGATTAAAGCCCTAAATAAATTGCCCACAAATCCTACCAATATTAAAGCCCAACCGTTATAAACAAATCTTATCCTCATTCTAGGGTTTCTTCTTCAATCTCTTCTTTCTGCCTCCTCTCTGGTCTCCACTGCCGTCTTCGGAGAAAACTCAACAATCTCTAAAAATGGTGGCCGTTAAGAAAATGGTACCCAAATCCCATTTTGATTTTCTTCATGTTACAGTATTTGATGGATTGATTTGGATAACTAATCAAATCTGTTTTTTTTGGTTGATTTTTGCAGAAGAAGACTCATGAGAGTATTAACAACAGACTTGCTCTTGTGATGAAGAGTGGGAAATACACTCTTGGTTACAAAACTGTTCTTAGAACTCTCAGAAGCTCCAAATGTAAGAATTATTATTCTCTGATTTTAGGTGTTTTTTTTTTTTTGGTGTGGATTTAGGGTTAGTACTGATTTGATAGTGAAATTTTGTTGCAGCAAAGCTTATAATCATCTCAAACAATTGTCCACCTTTGAGGAAATCTGAGATTGAGTACTATGCTATGCTTGCTAAAGTTGGAGTTCACCATTTTAATGGAAGTAAGTAGTCTTCTTGTAGTGTTTAATTTGGCCCCCTTTTCTTGTTTTTGATTTTCTGGTGTAAAATTAGCTACTTTTGTTTGATTTTTTTTTATCTGGGGGTTGTCTATTGCTTACGAAGTGTTTGGGATTTACAAAGTGACTATAGGAAATTGCAGTTTGATTAGGGTTGTTAGTCTAAGAAATTCTTGTTTAGGTAGAGGAGCCTAACATGTTTCTGATTTTTTTATGTTCTCTGAAAAATCCGGATTGTAGTAACTAGTTAAGCTAGTCTTGGTTCTGCATCCATAGAGGATAGCAGGAGTGTGCGGGATTGGTTACAGTAGGGTTTGAGTTGGAGTCCTCTCCTACAGTGATATTTTGACCCCTCTATATATGAAGTCTCTTCGTTTCAATCAAAATATATATGATATTTTGACACCTCTCCTACAGTGATATTTTTAAGTCTCTTCGTTCTAGTCCAATTGCAGTTGCCCTGTTAGTGTGTCTGCTCAAATTTACCTAGCAATTTCAGAATTACAGTTGATATTGTGGTCACTGAGTCACTATTTTACTAAATCCGGGTGGACATGTTTTTCTTGATTGTTTGTTGTTTAAATCCTTTGTCAATCAGTAAGAATACTTAAGTTTCTTTGGTAATGAAGTATGGTAGATAATTATCCCTTGATGAAGTGATACAATAACCAGCTGTTATGCTTTAGTTATTGAGAAAAATGTCACGATTCAGCAAAATAGAGGCTTTTTACTGTAATCAACCTTTCGCCCTGTTGCTACTCTTTGTAACAGAGATACATGTCACCTTGGCGGACTGTTACATTTACACAGTTTACTTTTTTTCCTTGAGAAGCATGTTACGAATCAGTAATATCGAGGCTTTTTGCGTTTTGCAACAATCAATCTTTTGCCCTGTATTTGTATTTTGTTTAGCAGATGTACATGTTGCGTTCGTTCTCAAGTTATATCATTCTAGGTTGTCGTCAGTTTCCAGCCATATTATAAATCCACCATGCACAACTTTTTCTAGTCCTGTAACTCCTGTTGCTTTTGTTCTGTTGAGTAGTTTGGATGTGTACCATTTTGATGGACATGAAGTGTTTGGATAAAGTAGATGTTCCATTTTAACCGATTTCTTTCGTCATCTGGAATTAGCTGATAATGTCTCCATGAATTTGTGTCTTTCTGACTTCAACGTTTTGGTTGGCGGCTTGTCTCGGAGTTATAGATATATTATCTTTCATGCTGATGAATCCTTCTCGTTTGTTTCAGACAATGTCGACTTGGGAACAGCTTGTGGACGATACTACCGTGTTTCATGCCTTAGTATCATTGATCCAGGTGAGACAGAAATATCATTTGTCTTGAGATCCATATGTTTACTGAATCTTCTTCTTTTGCCTGACACTTCTTTTTCTTTCCCGTTCTGTTGTCCAGGTGATTCTGATATCATCAAAACCCTTCCTGGTGACCAGTGAGTGAAGAAAGCTAGCTGATCCAATCATTAGATCCAGAATTTTCTTTGTTTGGGTCGACTCTTTTTCTATCTAGTTTGAGTTGAGTTATCGTGAAATTGAATCAGGCTATTTCAAATTTGTAAGTCCGAAAGAACACATTAATACTGAATGTTTTTTGGTAGCTGAATCTGAAAGTATGTTGAGACACTATTGTTGCGTACTGCCCTTGCTCTAAAAATGTGATTGTCATTTTTCTAGTCATTGGTACTTCTGCCGAAATTGTCGTGGCTGCTTATAAATTGTGTCATTTTTTTGAATGGGTGTAGTTGAGCCTTAGAACTCGTTCAAATGAGGCTGAAGTATAATAGATGAAACAAATTTTTGCAGTGTTTCTTTGCCTACTTTCATGTCTGAGTCTGACATCTATGTGGATTATTCATCAACAAAGACTCTTTCCATGTCTTCAGATTGTCTACCTATTTGCAAATCATGTTTGAAGAAGCCATTTTGCCTCTTCTCTAAACAGCTTCAACGGACAACCAGCACTTTTGTTCTGTCGCGGCATTTAAAGATTTTCCAAATATTAAAGTTTGACTTGAGTCAGCAGGATTTGACTAACTCCGTTTATCACTCTCATACACCTAATTTATTTTGCAAATCGAGGCTTTAAAAACTCTTGGGTTTACTCTCGTTTCCCTCTTTCTTCTTCATCTTCTTCCAGTGGTGAAAATTGAAAATGTTTCGATCCTTGTGGTGTAGAGTGGGAGCAAATCTCAAAAGAACAACAACAACCACCTTCAATGGACAACCATTTTCATCATCAGCAGCAGCAACTCGGTATTTCCTCTTCAAATTACAGAATCCAAATGTTGTTTTTGGTACTAGGGTTAGTTCAATGTTCTTCCGTTCCTTGTCTACTATTAGTAATAATGTCAGTTCATCATCTTCTTCTTCCGATTCTTCATTTGTAGTTAATTATTTGATGAATTCATGTGGATTGTCTGAAAATGAAGCTATTTATGTTTCTAAGAAAATCAAATTGAAAACCACATCACAACCAGATTCAGTTTTAAAATTACTTGAAAACTATGGTTTCACTAAACCCCACATTTCAAACTCATCACTAAGCTTCCATCAGTTCTCTTATCTGATCCTCTTAAAACCCTAAAACCCAAATTGGATTTCTTCAATTCTAAAGGTCTACATGGAATTGAGCTAGCAAAATTCATATCAAGGAACTCATCTGTCCTTCCATTGAGTTTAAATTCCAGTATAATCCCTTCATTTGATATCCTTAAGAGAATTCTTCATAAAGACACAAATGTCATTGCAACTCTTTAAAAATCTTCCTGGATTCTCTACCCAAATGGGGTGGAAGCGTTGATGGTCAGCCTAGATCTTTTGAGATATGAAGGTGTCTCTCAATCTACTATTTCCAAGTTTCTAATCGCACAACCTAGAGCATTTATAGGAGATGCTGATAAATTTAAAATGATCGTGGAAAAGGTTAAAGGAATGGGTTTTGATCCTTTACTTACAACATTTGTTGTAGCTATACGGGGATTGGTAGGAATGTGTGAAGCCACTTGGAAAAGTAAAGTGGATGTTTACAAGAGATGGGGTTGGTCTGAAGATCAAATTCAAACAGCATTTAGGAAAAGTCCGTATTGTATGATGTATTCCGAGAAGAAGATTACGGCAATTATGGATTTCCTTGTGAATGAAATGGGTTATGATTCTTCCAGTATTGCTGAAACCCCAGCGATTTTCAATAATAGCTTGAAGGAGAGGATTATCCCTAGGTGCTCTGTTATTAGAATTTTAGTCTCAAAGGGTCTCATTGAGGAAACAATTCCTCTGAATGTGCTTTCAGTAATGACAGATACGTCATTTTCGGATAAATATGTGAAACCGTATGAGCAAGAAGCTCCTGCATTAATGAAGATATTCCAAGGTCAGCTGAGTTACCAAGAGCTACTTGTGAAATGAAGGATTCGAAGAGATGAATGCGCGTTACTGGTATGTAGTCTTTCACCTTTTTGTTTACTTGTTGCCTCTCTAGCGTGTTAGCTCTATAATTGTTTATTACTTTGGAAATGAAAATTTTGTCACTTCTCATGTATGAACAACCTGGAGAATATATGTCATGGAGTAGTTGTTGTTTGCTTAATCGTCACTAAGTCAATGTAGAACAACTTGATGCCCAATATGCACCCAATGTAGTGTTTAATACCCCCCTTTTTTTTTGTCTGTTTGGTCTAAATTTAGCCACTTTTGTTTGATTGTTCATCTGGGGGTTGTCTAATTTTTGTGTGTTTTTGGTGCACAGTGTGATGGTAGATAAATGTCGTTTGATTAGGGTTGTTAGCTTAAGAATATCTTGTTTACATGGACAAGCCTGAGATGTTTCTGTTTTTTAACTCAAAGTACCTGATTGCGTGAAGTAGTTAAGCTAGCCTCAATTATGTATTTAGGGAGGATAGCAGGATTGTGCCAACTATTTACAGTAGGATTTGAATTGTAGGCCTCTCCTGCCTTGAGCTTTCTTATCAAACTACTACGATTTTGACCCCTTTAGGTTTATGTCCCCTTTGTTCTATTGCAAATTTTAGCTAACTTTGCAGTAGGCATATCAGTGATTCTGTTTACATTGCTCAAGCTAGCATTTCCCATATTAGTGATTCTGCTCACATTGTTCAAGCTAGCAATTTTAGAATTACAGTTAAAAATTATGGTCACCGGGTTCGTTCAAAAAACATGTTTCACTTTGATGTATGTAAAGAAATATCTAAAGTTCAGTTAGAACGCTTAAGTGTATCTAGTAAAGAAGTATGGTATATGATTATTCCTTGGTTAAATGCTGCAATAACAAATAGTTGAGCTTTAGTTTCACGAATCGGCAAAATAGACAATTACTTGCATTTTACAACTATCAATCTTTTCCCCTGTGCTATACTTTTTTTTTTTTTGCGGAGATTCATGTTGCCTTGGTGGAGTATTACATTTAAACAGTTGGTGTTTTGAGGAACATGTCACAAATAAGCAAAACAGAGACTTACATGTTGCGTTCGTTTTCAGGGTGTGTCCATGGTAGGTTGTTAGTGTCGGTTATGAACTTAAAGTTTTTCTACCTCTGTTGCTTTTGTTTTTTTGGAGTTGTATGAAAGTTGTTCGTTTTCATTTCTATCCCTTTTGAGTAGTTTGGGCGTGTACCTTTTGGAGTTTTCATGCTGATGGTATTTTTGTATGTTTCTCGTTTCTTTCAGACAATGTCGACTTGGGAACAGCTAGTGGACGATATTACCGTGTTTCATGCCCAAGTATCATTGATCCCGGGGAGACAGAAATATCATTTTTCTTCAATTCCACATGTTTAGTATATCTTCTTCTTTTGCCTGACACTTCTTTGCGGGGTTTTCCCCCAGGTGATTCTTATATCATACTAAAACCTTCCTGGTGATCAGTAAGCGATGAATTGACAAGTTAGTTACTGCGAAATTGAATCAGGCTGTTTCAAATTTGTAAGTCTGTAGGAGACCAGTTTTGTGTTTTTTCTTTCTATGTTCCGACCTAAAAGTTTCCACAGCATTGCCTACTGCCACTGATCTAAAAATGTGATTGTCATTTCTCTGGTCATTGGTAATTTTGCCAAAATTGTTTCTGGTAAATTTCAACGGCTACTTTTTAATGACAAATTTATTGTTATGATTGAACTTGCATCACTTGAGTTTTACTGGTGGTTTAACCCTGGTTACCCAACATCAGTGGTTGCTTATAAATTGCCTCAATGTCAGTGAGATTTGATTCAGCACCACTTTGGTTAACAATTCTGCCAATTGACGACCATGGAATTAACCAACAGTAATGTTTTGTGTTCATATGTTTTTTTCTTGGAATTTGAACAAATCCGACCTTAGCTCAGTTGGTAGAGCGGAGGACTGTAGTTGTAGCAGATAATCCTTAGGTCACTGGTTCGAATCCGGTAGGTCGGATTCCTCTTTTTTTTTTTTGTATCTAGGTTGTTGTTTTGAGTCTAATTGATCAGTCGGATAATATGGTACAAATGACTGTCATAAGCAAAGAAGCTGGCTCACTTCATCATCAAAAGATCGTCTCCATGTCTTTAAGCATTAATAGGGAGCACAAATTAACTGGGAAGTCTCAAAATATGAATCATTTTATTTTGTCCAGCATTCTCATTCGTTTCCATCTCATCAGTTTTCATTGTTCTTATTTTTTTGTTCTCAACTCCTTTCATGGTGATTTAATCACTGATACATACAACAAGGCATCCATAAGGACCATAACAATGCAATAGAAAAGAATGTAAGCATTTTAAATTCGTTCATTAATTGGAGATTCACCAAAAATCTTAATAAATGGAAAAAATCAATTTCAGACAATCTTATTTATATGTTACCTCTTTAAAGGATTTACCAAATATTGCTTGTAAACTAATGGAGAAACTTGAGCCAAATTTGGTCTATAAATCGTTAGCAAAAAGATCACGACAACAAAGCTTTTTTCAGAAGAAAGAAATACTTAAAAAGTCCAAACAAAAAGATGAGTCAATCATTCTTCTCATTTCTTCAAATTTTCATTGTTTTTCTTGTTCTCAACTCCTTCCATGGTGTAAATGCTGATCTAATCAGTGATGTGTGCAAGGAGGCAGCAAAACAACCCGAACTTTCGACGTATGATTTTTGTGTTGCATCTTTTTCATCAAACCCTGCAAGTAAACAAGCTGATCTTTTGGAACTCGGAGTAATATCAATGCAAACTTGTCAACAATACGCAAGATCTACTAATTCTTATATTGCGGAAATTCTGAAAGATGGAAAAGAAAAACCAGCAGCAATGACCATGTATCGATTTGTATTCAATAGCTGTTGATGATTGTCAAGATGCTATTTCAAATTTTAAAGTACAAGCTTATGATGGTGCTAATAACTGTATGGGTGGTGCCCAAGATAATGCGGGTACTTGTGAAGATGGGTTCACTGAAGGTCTTCAAAAGTTGGTTTCTCCATTGACTAAACAAAATGATGATTTCATAGGACTTGCTCATATTTCTCTTGTCATTACTAATATATGGTTTAATAAATTTCTTTCTATAAGTCGGATCCTTCCGTGAGCAGTAAGTAGCAGATCTCCCCTTCTTTACGGAAAGCAGGTGGAATTCTTTCAAGGTCGGTAGATCCGGTCAAGTGGTTTTACCAGCGCGTAGGAAGTTTTGGTTTCTTAATAATTTTGACCGTCCGGGATCACCTTTTTCGTCACCTGAAATTTCTGACGTTCGGTGAGAATGTTAAGTTTATTCGCCAATGAAATATGGCAGACAATTATCCCCTTGGTGAAATTCTACAATACTAAGCTTTGGTTTTTGGGGCAAATGTCACAAGTCACCAACATTAGACACTTATTTGCATTTTTACAACTACCAATCTGTTGCCCTGTGCTATACTCTTTTTTTTTAGCAGAGATACATGTTGCCTTCGTGATCATTTTTTTCTTCTTTGCGCGCCTATTGCTCAGAGCATTTTCATAAAAAAAAAGGTAATATTTGGTCCCTCTAAAAGTTTGAAACCCCATTAATTACCTTTTTAAAGTTTGATTCCCAAAAGTCTTAGAGCATTTGATTCCCAAAATCTTAAAGCATTTTCAGTACAAGGGATGAAGGTTTTAAAATTGTACGACACCTAAAATTTAAGACCTCCTCCACTAAGTTTTCATCTAAGTCATTTACATTCTCCTCCGTCTCATCATTTTTCATTATCTTTACTCTAAATTAATTAAATTCCATTCTGGTGTAAACGATCATTTAACCTCCAAAAATAAAAAATAAATAGACCGTTTGGGACGGGGCCATTTCTCCCCAAAATAATTGGGGGAGAGAATCTTGTAGTAGTCTTGCGATGAAAAATCTTCGAAAATAAAAATAAAAATCCAAAATCTTATTACCGGTTTAATACCATATCGCATGTAATATATGCATCTCTTTAAAAAGTCAATAGAATTTTGTAATTAATGGAGAAACTTTAGCCAACAATCGGTCTATAATCGCTAGTTAGGATCTCAACTAAAAAGATTACTACAAAGCTTTTATTCAAAGAAAGAAAGGATGGTGCGAACAAGTACATAATGCAGTATGGGCGTATAAAACAATGCGGAGAGAAGCTACAGGAATGTCACCCTTCTGTCTAACATATGGAGTAGAGGCGACGCTTCCAACTGAAGTTATCATACCCACCACAAAGAAAGAAGCATGGGAAAATAACTTAAACACATAGACTTGATCTTAACAAAGCTTGATGACTTAGAAGAAAATATAGAAATTGCTCTACAACATATGAAGAATTACCACAAAAGACTAGCCCGAGAATATAACAAGCACGTCAAAGGAAGAAAATTCCAACCAGGAGAACTAGTATTGAGAGAAATACCTCCCTATCAGAAAGAAGGAGATGGAAAACTAGAGAAGACATGGGATGGACCTTATATAATCAAAAGGGTTGTTGGAAATGGAGTGTATGAATTAATGGATAGTGAGGGGAGGAACACGGGACGCAAGCTTGACCACCCATGGAATAGAATATATCTGAAGAAGTACTATCCATAGGTCATGCGGCATAATTAAGAAAAATGATAGGTACACGTCAATAGTGGCAATTGTATAAATCAGAAGTATGAATGAAAGTGAAAATTCTTTTCTTCTCCGAAAAATTGAATATTTTATAAAAAGATACAAGTATAGAAGAACGAGGCAACAATAAGACCTCAATATGAGGCAATAAAAATTTAAACCTCTAACTAGGGAGGCTAGGCATCCAATTGTGGCGTGCACCCTAGTTCGCATAACTGCAGCAGCTAACAATAAGACCTAATGCGCGTCATAATTGGGGAAAACCTAGAATGCATGGCTCAGGTGAAATCTAAACCGACCCTGGAATTTGAGTCATTGAGATTGGGGAGAAACGAAAGCATATCCAGCAGAGACTCCTTAGTCGAAATACTAAGTGTTTATGGGTAAAAATCGTTTCTGTTGATTTTGGTAATTTCGGTGAGTGTGTGAGAAACAAATCTAAACCCTAAAAAAATGTTGCACGAGAGTACTTTAGATTCGAGAGATCAATCTATACAAATCTGGCCTAAACCAAGAAATGGACGTTCCGGATTTGCTTAGGTCACAAAGAGGAGGAGAAGGGATGGTTTAGGGAGGGAAGCGAAGAGAGTGTTGAGACCAGATGAAAGCTTTGAGAAACCTAGCCAGAGTTGCTTTTCTGAGTGTTGTATTTCTCCCTGACCAAAAACATGTGTCTTGGTGGAAATATGTAAAACCTATTTATACAAGTCCAAGTGAAACGTACTCTGGCCCCATAAGAAAAGAAACATATGAGTTAACTGGGAAGAGGTGGTAACGCCTGATATTGATGGAATTTGATGGAATTGATGTTCCATAATGAAAGAGCGTTTCACCATCACTTCCTGCATTTACTAACCGTTTTATTCTTATTACATTTTCTTGAAACAGGCATGTATGCCGCACGCTGTAGACCGCCAAACCAAAACCCTAATGAGCATCCCCCAGTTTTTGAAATACGTTTTGATGTCTCGAGTGTTTTCGTGGAAAACATGTAGCATGTCGCTGGTGTTTGATAAGTTCAGCTTGAGAGACTTGCCGGCTCAGTGGCGACCTTCGACGGTCGAGATTTTGTATAAGAGGAATCGTGGCCTTTGATGTAGGCGCGGCATGCCAAAGTGCAAGAGTTGCACGACATGTGCCAATGGCATGTATGGCATGCCTTGGTCCTGGGTAGCACGCCTGGTGCAAGTGGAAGTGCCAAAGTGCAAGTGTTGCTCGGCATGGGCCAATGGCAGGTGTGGTATGCCTTGGCCCTGGGTTGCATGTCGGGTGCAAGTGGAAGTGCCAAAGTGCAAGTATTGGTCGGCATGGGCCAATGGCAGGTGTGGTATGCCTTGGTCCTGGGTTGCATGTCGTGTGCAAGTGGTAATGCCAAAATGCAATTGTTGCACGGCATGTGCCAATGGCATGTGTGTAATGCCTTGGCCCTAGGTTGCACGGCTTGGCATGCCAAGTTGCAAGGGTTGCATGGTATGTGCCAATCGCGTGTGTGGTGGCTTTGGTCCTAGGCATGCCAAGTTGCAAGGGTTGCATGGCATGTGCCAATGGCGTGTGTGGCGGCTTTGGCCGTAGGTTTGGCGTGCCAAGTTGCAAGGGTTGCATGGCATGTGCCAATGACGCGTGTGGAGGCTTTGGCCCTATGTTGCACGGCTTGGCATGCCAGGTTGCAAGGGTTGCACGACATGTTCCAATGGCGCGTGTGGCGGCTCTGGCCCTAGGTTGCACGACTTGGCATG
>NC_039367.1:157498082-157501607 GCF_003573695.1 Papaver somniferum
TAGAGTAGTCAACTCGTGGCCAAGTTTCGATCTTGGATCCTGTTTTGCATACAATATGCAGAAATAGGTTTTGTTTGAGTTTTCGTAGAATATTCTGAAGGAATCATACCTGTAAATGGATGGATTCATCGTTCTTACCATGTTTCTGACTTAGAGTAGTCCACTCGTGGCCAGGTTTCAATCTCGGAGCCTGGTATGCATACAATATGCAGAATTAGGGT
Organism: Papaver somniferum; assembly: GCF_003573695.1. Lineage (NCBI taxonomy): Eukaryota > Viridiplantae > Streptophyta > Magnoliopsida > Ranunculales > Papaveraceae > Papaver > Papaver somniferum. Next base: position 157,498,304 of record NC_039367.1, read on the forward strand.
TTGTTTAAGGTTTCGTAGAATATTGCGAAGGAATCTTACCTGTAAATGGATGGATTCGTCGTTCTTACCATGCTTCTGACTTAGAGTAGTCAACTCGCGGCCAGATTTTGATCTCGGAGCCTGGTTTGCATACAATATGCTGAAATAGGGCTTGTTTAAGGTTTCGTAGAATATTCCGAAGGAATCTTACCTGTAAACTGATAGATTCGTCGTTCTTACCAAGTTTCTGACTTAGAGTAGTCCACTCCCGGCCAGGTTTCGATCTCGGAGCCTGATATGCATATAATATGCAGAAATAGGGTTTGTTTAAGGTTTCGTAGAATATTACGAAGAAATCTTACTTGTAAATGGATGGATTCGTCGTTCTTACCATGCTTCTGACTTAGAGTAGTCAACTCGTGGCCAGGTTTCGATCTCGGAGCCTGGTTTGCATACAATACACAGATATAGGGTTTGTTTAAGGTTTCGTAGAATATTCCGAAGGAATTATACCTCTAAATGGATGGGTTCGTCGTTCTTACCAAGTTTCTGACTTAGATTAGTCAACTCGCGGCCAGGTTTCGATCTCGGAGCCTAGTTTGCATAGAATATGCAGAAATAGGGTTTTGTTTAAGATTTTATAGAATATTTTGAAGGAACCTTACTTGTAAATGGATGGATTCATCGTTCTTACCCAGTTTCTGACTTAGAGTAGTCAACTCGTGGCCAGGTTTCGATCTCGGAGCCTGGTTTGCATACAATATGCAGAAATAGGGTTTGTTTAAGGTTTCGTAGAATATTCCGAAGGAATCTTACCTGTAAATGGATGGATTTGTCATTCTTACCAAGTTTCTGACTTAGGGTAGTCCACTCGTGGCCAGGTTTCAATCTCGGATCCTGATATGCATACAATATGCAGAAATAGGGTTTGTTTGAGGTTTCGTAGAATATTCTGAAGGAATCTTACCTGTAAATGGATGGATTCGTCGTTCTTACCAAGTTTCTGACTTAGAGTAGTCAACTCACGGCCAGGTTTCGATCTCGGAGCCTGGTTTGCATACAATATGCAGAAATAGGGTTTGTTTAAGATTTCGTAGAATATTCCGAAGGAATCTTACCTGTAAATGGATGGATTCATCGTTCTTACCATGTTTCTGACTTAGAGTAGTCCACTCGTGGCCAGGTTTCAATCTCGGAGCCTGGTATGCATACAATATGCAGAAATAGGGTTTGTTTAAGGTTTCGTAGAATATTGCGAAGGAATCTTACCTGTAAATGGATGGATTCGTCGTTCTTGACATGCTTCTGACTTAGAGTAGTCAACTCGTGGCCAAGTTTCGATCTTGGATCCTGTTTTGCATACAATATGCAGAAATAGGGTTTGTTTGAGGTTTCGTAGAATATTATGAAGGAATCATACCTGTAAATGGATGGATTCGTCGTTATTACCAAGTTTCTGACTTAGAGTAGTCAACTCGCGGCCAGATTTTGATCTCGGAGCCTGGTTTGCATACAATATGCTGAAATAGGGCTTGTTTAAGGTTTCGTAGAATATTCCGAAGGAATCTTACCTGTAAACTGATAGATTCGTCGTTCTTACCAAGTTTCTGACTTAGAGTAGTCCACTCCCGGCCAGGTTTCGATCTCGGAGCCTGATATGCATACAATATGCAGAAATAGGGTTTGTTTAAGGTTTCGTAGAATATTACGAAGGAATCTTACCTGTAAATGGATGGATTTGTCGTTCTTACCAAGTTTCTGACTTAGAGTACTCAACTCGTAGCCAGGTTTCGATCTTGGAGCTTGTTTTGCATACAATATGCAGAAATATGGTTTGTTTGAGGTTTCGTAGAATATTCTGAAGGAATCATACCTGTAAATGGATGGATTCGTCGTTCTTACCAAGTTTCTGACTTAGAGTAGTCAACTCGCGGCCAGATTTTGATCTCGGAGCCTGGTTTGCATACAATATGCTGAAATTGGGCTTGTTTAAGGTTTCGTTGAATATTCCGAAGGAATCTTACCTGTAAACTGATAGATTCGTCGTTCTTATCAATTTTATGACTTAGAGTAGTCCACTCCCGGCCAGGTTTCGATCTCGGAGCCTATATGCATACAATATGCAGAAATAGGGTTTGTTTAAGGTTTCGTAGAATATTACGAAGGAATCTTACCTGTAAATGGATGGATTCGTCGTTCTTACCATGCTTCTGACTTTGAGTAGTCAACTCGTGGCCAGGTTTCGATCTTGGAGCTTGTTTTGCATACAATATGCAGAAATATGGTTTGTTTGAGGTTTCGTAGAATATTCTGAAGGAATCATACCTGTAAATGGATGGATTCGTCGTTCTTACCAAGTTTCTGACTTAGAGTAGTCAACTCGCGGCCAGATTTTGATCTCGGAGCCTGGTTTGCATACAATATGCTGAAATTGGGCTTGTTTAAGGTTTCGTTGAATATTCCGAAGGAATCTTACCTGTAAACTGATAGATTCGTCGTTCTTATCAATTTTCTGACTTAGAGTAGTCCACTCCCGGCCAGGTTTCGATCTCGGAGCCTATATGCATACAATATGCAGAAATAGGGTTTGTTTAAGGTTTCGTAGAATATTACGAAGGAATCTTACCTGTAAATGGATGGATTCGTCGTTCTTACCATGCTTCTGACTTAGAGTAGTCAACTCGTGGCCAGGTTTCGATCTTGGAGCTTGTTTTGCATACAATATGCAGAAATATGGTTTGTTTGAGGTTTCGTAGAATATTCTGAAGGAATCATACCTGTAAATGGATGGATTCGTCGTTCTTACCAAGTTTCTGACCTAGAGTAGGCAACTCGCGGCCAGGTTTCGATCTCGGAGCCTGGTTTGCATAAAATATGCAGAAATAGGGTTTGTTTAAGATTTCGTAGAATATTCCGAAGGAATCTTACCTGTAAATGGATGGATTCATCGTTCTTACCATGTTTCTGACTTAGAGTAGTCCACTCGTGGCCAGGTTTCAATCTCGGAGCCTGGTATGCATACAATATGCAGAAATAGGGTTTGTTTAAGGTTTCGTAGAATATTGCGAAGGAATCTTACCTGTAAATGGATGGATTCGTCGTTCTTACCATGCTTCTGACTTAGAGTAGTCAACTCGTGGCCAAGTTTCGATCTTGGATCCTGTTTTGCATAAAATATGCAGAAATAGGGTTTGTTTGAGGTTTCGTAGAATATTATGAAGGAATCATACCTGTAAATGGATGGATTCGTCGTTCTTACCAAGTTTCTGACTTAGAGTAGTCAACTCGTGGACAGGTTTCAATCTCGGAGCCTGGTATGCATACA
>NC_039367.1:158737365-158739386 GCF_003573695.1 Papaver somniferum
AGAAACTTCACGAACAACCAGTTCATCTAAACAATAGGTGAAATCTTTGTTATCTTCTTCACTACCTCCACTTTTATCGCCTCTCACATACGCAAAACAGTGGCCTGTATCCACTGATCCCTCGTGCACCACAACACCGATGAGGTGATATTCAAGCATATCACCCCCGACATACCTAAAAACAAAGATTGTACATAATATAAATTAAACAAATACAACCCACCTCACAAACACAAGCATTCTCAAATAAGTAGTACTAAACTGGAAACATTTCGACAGATATCAATCATATATAACCACCAATTCCTTATCTAACATTTGAGTCCCTACCAATTGAATAATCATGGAAGGTGCTAAGGTCCTTCCATAATGGTGGAGATCTTAAGTATTTGACCTTGATGTATAATCTAGGTTTGGTATTTGCCTATTTTGTGTTAGAGGTCGAGCCAGAATGCCGGTTTTGGGGACAACTGTAGATTAAAGTGCAATTATCATTTTCGTATTTGTCTATGTTTTATGGGACTAAAGGCTTAGAACAAGAAGAACAAGGAAAAAAAACAGACATGAAGAAGAAAAAATACCTGTCGTCCATGTATGCTCGTAGATCAAAGGTCTCCTCAAAGATAATATGGTCATTTATCTTCTTATTCTCCGCGTTAAACCTCTTTAAGCTAATTGTCAAAATCAAAGGAGCACGAATAACTCGAATACTTTTATTCCCACCCATGCAAGAACAACGATCACAGCGCCTACCAGGGAGAAATTCCAACTCTATATACTGGTCTAAGCAAGTAATTAAGGACACTGCGGCATCCTTATTGCCAACCATGGAAGCACGACTCAAGTCACCAGTAACAGGGATTGGTAGTAATATCTGTAGAAAAAGCTCGTCATGTTCATTAGTGTACCTACAGTTATACATAGGGCAAGATGTGGTATTCAAGACCTGGCCTCCAAAGATCGAATGCACCAAGAGAGGAGGTGAATTCGGAAAGGTCTGAGCCAGATCTTCTTCTTCCTCTCGCAGTCTCTGAAGTAAGCAAACAAGAAACTCTTGGCTGTCTTGATCCTGACCATCGCCGAATTGGGGGGATTTGGCACAAAAGCAGTAGTACAAATTTAGAAAACGTTCGTCACAATCTGAGACCGGGGCAGACTTGTTTCGATGAACAGTTCCTTTATTGCTTTAGTGAGTGGTTTATCATAGTCATTCAGTTTCATGCAATGAACACGCAGGTGGGGAATGCACAGTAAGACCTGGATAACGGCACTGAAGAAGCAGTTCCTGTTAAAATTGTCGAAGCCACGGATGATGTAGGCGCCACTTTTTCGCACAGATTCAGGCTTTTTGTGTTCGTAACTCTGAGGACATGAAATGGACAAAGATCAATTATGATTACAAACTGAGTTTAGGAAAACAACAAAGTGAGCAAATAAACCTCAAACATATGGAAAAACAAGAGATAAATTAGGAAAGTAGATTAGATAATTCAAAGAGGCAGAAAATTTAGCCAAAAATATAAAGAGGGTCAATCTGTTGGGATTGTTGAGATTAGGACAAATTCAAAAGCCTGGGACGAATCCAAGGTACAGAAGTTCAGAATAGATACTTTGGAATACAAGTTGAGTTTTTTATCCAGTAGAAACTACCAAAAGAAAAACTAGTTTATGCAAATTCATTAACTAACTTTTGTGAATCAACACAAAGTTTGAACCTTTGATCTGTACTACCAGTTAGAGGAGTACTCTGATTGATAAAACTAATTTGATTTCTTACCAAGTTTGAGGGAGAGATGAGGAATGTGGGGATTTAGGTTTACAAAAATGTTATACATAATATTATGAAATTGAAACAAGATTATTGAAAGAGAATATTAAGATTATTAATTTCATCATATTAAGATTAATCCTCCTACACTCATAACAAGAGGAATGCAGAGATTATTGAATAACAATAAGATCTGTGAATTAAGGAATTACCTTGGGTTGTTGACATTGACATTCTCTGATTGACTCTGCAT
>NC_039367.1:158739974-158741134 GCF_003573695.1 Papaver somniferum
TTCCATAATGTCCCTCCTCAAGGCGTCGTTCTTCATCATGGCTGTCTTTAACTTCGGGTCTGCTGCTGAACCAACCTAATACACATAGAGCTTCCACAATATCACTAGTGGTTTAGGAAGGTAAAAAATCAAATATGCATATATTCACAAAGATAAGATAAAATAAATAAATGAGGGTAAACTTAAATTTACCGTGCACAATAGGATGAATATAAGGACTGCAAGTGATACCAAGGACACCAGTACTCCATGATCATGAGTCGTAAACAGTGTTAAAGTAGAGATATAATAGCATGTCGCTAGGCCATCCATTACGCCCATTTCATCTTTTTCCCAAATACCACGCAAATAGTAGCCACCAAAGAAATGGAGAAGGCTCCATACCAAAAGAGCACCCGAACACTCGAAAGGTAAAGTAGAATAATGGAGAAGTTCATTACAAAATTGGATATGGTCCATGGTCGGACTCTTTTATCGACGACGCTATTCTTGAGCCACTTCACAATCATGTACATGTACCAATTGCAGCAGTAGTTGTTGGAGAAGTATTGAATTGCAGAAGCGTTAGCATCAATCAACACTATGGTAAGTAAACATCCACATAAGACGCGGAAAGCAATAAGTAGTCCAGGGTTGGTGAGTAGTCCATACATCAGAATGGGGATATCAATCCAGCATGCTAAGAAGAGTGGTAATGAGGTTAATACATTCAACACAGTGTTCGAAGTGGCCAGTTGAGCCAGTTTTACCAACCGATCCCATGTTGTGTTCAGGGGAAGCCAGGTTTCTGGAGGGAATATCGTTTGTAGATACGGAAGCAAGCAGAAAGAGATGATACCCCATTTTCTTTGGATGATTTTTTAAGGGACCATGATTTTTTTTTGGGAACCATGATCTTATTAGGCCACCTTCCTTATAGTTATAAGGGGTGTCTTAGAACATTGAAATGACAAACCTATACTTAATCTAATTTAATTTAAAACCAACATAATAACCACCTCTCTCTCTATATGTATATATAACCACCTCCCACCACCGCCGATTACCACCAACCGCCGATTACCACCACCACCACCACCCACCACCGCCGATTACCACCACCACCAACAACAACCACCGATTACCACCACCGCCCACCACCGCCGATTATCACCACCACC
>NC_039367.1:158744517-158755333 GCF_003573695.1 Papaver somniferum
CATGATTGCCCTTCTTGATAAGTCATAGATTCTAACATGGAGGTAGTCAATTGAGATTTATATATATTTTCATAGATTTTTAATTTGAGTGACTCCTGGAGATTCTCCAAAAATATAGAGATTTCTATTGATTCTCTGATAGTATATTAGAGTCTTTGTGACTTGTAGAGACAAAATATTGATGTTCACAAAGAGTTTATGTGATTTGTAGAGACAAAAAAAATGAATAATATCCGATCAAAACTTCAAAACATCTACCGGTTACTTTATTATGCACTTTATAATCTAAATAAAAGTACCATGAATACCTAGCAAAATAGTTGTTTATTGTCAAAATAAATCTCCTTGTTGCCTTATGCCTATGTTTTCATTTTTTTTACTTCACTCATCCCACATTCATTTTATTTTTTATGCAATCTCGCCGCAAGTTTACTCCGCAAATGGCCCGTTACTTGTTCATCAACTCAAACAAATAAAAAAAAAACACCAATTTTTTTTGTGCTTCCTACTCTCAAAAACAAATATTCCCCAAGTTTTCAAGTCTCCAGAAATATCACCTGTTGAGGAGAGATTTCTGCCATGCCTATTTTCTTAAAAAAGTTTTTCCAAATCTCTGAAAACAATAAATCAATGACTTTCAATTCTCATTCGAATAACAAGGATGTTGGAGTGACTCTTATGAAATCCTAATCCAATAACATGGAGTTTCAGAGAATTTAAATGACTTAAAAAAAGTCTCTAACCAATAACAAAATACATTAGGAGACTCACCAAAAGTCTCAATGGACTAACAATAGATTTGAAAACTCTCTGAAAGTCATTTGAAATCCCATTTGACTAACCCCAGGTAATTCTCTAAACAAAACATCGACCGTCTCCCCAACATTGACCATCTCCCTAACCTCCTCAGCTGCCGACGAAACCACCCGCAAAGTTGCTAATCTCCCACCGCCACCATCTTTTTCTAAATGTGCAACTCATAACCACTAATTTCATTAATTTGAAGAATGAGTATACCTCTGTACACCATTTTCAAGTTCCTCTTTTTAAACCTGCAAGTCTGTGGTCGCCATTGCTACCGAAAATAAATTCATCTCACAACATTTTGTTACCTCACATCATTTTGTTTTTTGAATGAAATGTCTAGCAAGGTCAAGATTGACTGTCGGACAAGATCAACCACTATACATGAGTGAATTAGATACCAAAATATTTGCATCAAAATGTAGTTTAGTTATGAATGAATACCCCTCCGTCAATGAAGTCAATTTTGTGTAGACTAGTAGGACCTTCGTATCAGACTAGTTATGTATCAACTAATTTGATTCTCCAAAAACCAGTAGAAACCAATTTCTAATGGCAAATTCATGGGTAGACTCTAGAAGCTCCAGATTCTGTACAAGCTGGGAGCAACTTTGAACCAAGAAATTTGATTTCTACCCACTTCTAATCACATAACAGATAATTTACTTCTCTAGACGTTCACAAAAAACCAAATCTGTATTTTTCATGTTCACAAACTTCTTTCGCAAATTTTGAAACCCAACTTTTCTTCCCATACATATGCCAGAGAATTTGAGATAAACAAATCTAAATCCAACCCATTTTGCATCAACCTCAAATGGATCTTCAATCCTTCAATAAACAACAACAATCAAGCACAAGACCCAATTACAAATGGGTAAGTAAAATTACAGCTACAGACGAAAAAAGAGTGAATGATTTCAACTGTTAATTAAGAACTCACCCGAGTTCACTTTTTCTTCGAAACTCATATCTTCCGTTCATAACAACTACTATTTCGAATGGAATTCAATCGAGAGTTCATTTTGATTTTTGTAATCCCAGTGGTGATAGTGGAGTAATACTGACAGAAAAATATGACAAGATGTTACCGAGAAACATAAGAAGAGTCAAAACCAAATTGTTTTTGGTAGGGATAAACTAGGAAAATAACTTTTTTTTCTTTTATTAAAAAATTAATAACTATTATATTTAGTTTCTTTAAATTTTAATTTAATATGGAAGAGGATTTAGTTGGTAAACAAGCTGGGCACCGACCCTTTAAAAATGGAAAATAAAAATAGTATGGTCAAACATGATTTTTAACGGTTAACTGTTGGTTTGGGATAAACATGATTTTTCTACCAACCCTTAATATTTCAAATATTGGATACCAAAACTATGTATTGGACATTTATTGGGTATCAAACGTTAAATATCCCATATTTTATTGGTAGAAAAGACACATAAATCTGTCTGATACATTCATGCAATCAGGTTTCCTAAGCATTCACCAATCCGAAACATTTCCAGTTAATTGCGGCATATCTCTTTTTATTTTTTTTTATTTTTTTTTTGTGAATCAGTTTATTTAGGGAATGAAGATCTCAAGCACTAGCTAAAGGAGCACAAACATGGCTTTACCAAAATCAGTGTTGGTTATTGTAACACACGCAGTACAAGTGATGAACCCTAGATTCTCTCCCACTACGGCAACTCGGGTACAAAATAGAAACAGTATTCCAGAAGAAAGTTGTTTAATTGTCTTTGGCAGTGGTGTAGAGAATGAACCGATTTCAAATTCTTTGCATGCATAAAACCATCTGGATACGCTACTACGATGTGTTTTGTTGTATTCTTTCGTTACTTATTACTCCCTTCGTCCTAAATTATTAGTCCGGTTTGACTAAGTCAAGATATTAAGGAGACCAGAGGAGTGTACAAAACTACTCGTATTAAATGATATATTATTACTAAATTAAAAGGAGTATATGGAGTATGTATTTGAGAGTTTGACTAAAAAATATGACTATAAACAGAAGCGGGACAGTATTTTAGGACAGACGAAAAATAGAATAGAGGACAGAAATTTTTGGATAGAGGGAGTAAATAGGAAACATCCAAACAAGAACGGAAGATGCTGCAATTCGGTCAAATCAATTGACGAGGAACGCTTTGAGAAGTACTTGTGTGCTTTATGGAAATTGTACTAGCAATATTATTATTTTTTGAAGGAACAAGGGACTAAACAGAGCCCCTAGAGAAATGATATTAATAAAATGTCAACAAGTGACACAAATTCATACATCATCAACAAAGAATAGTAAAAAATACATTTAATGAGAGTCCCTAATACAAAAGATCTATCACACATTAAAAGTATTGAGTACATATAAATAGAAAACATATGTTTTCTGAGGGATGGTTTTTGGAACTCTTTCCAACCATTTGGATAACTTCTTCAAATCTTGATGTTCCCATACCAAGGAGTAATAAGCACATAACATCATAATCACGATTAATTAGAACCGGTAGCCATGGATCTTGTATCGAGTTGTAGAGACCTACGTCACGCCGGAGAAAATCGTTGTCAACAATATACATGAACATACCATCACATGTTAACAAAGTGTCATTAAGGCTATTATATTCTTCATGATGACAATAGTAAGCCATTAGAAGATGATCAGGAGAAATATATACAAAACCTGACTATAAGATCCCTGTAAAACAAGGACAAGTTTTATTGAAAGCATAAAAACCTAATTTAAATGTTACCCAAATTTATCCCAATTAATATTAGAGTAAATCTAGGAAACAAACAACAATCTACTTAAAAATTGATATGTAATTGAGATTTGTAAAAGGAATTGACGAAGAAGAAGATGAGATAGTTTGACTTTTTTGGGATATTCGGTTATGCAGAGCAAATGGAGAGAAAAGGCTTTTTGAACCAAAATCATACCATCTCTTCCATGATAATAATATTGTGTTCTTTTATGTATCAAGATTACTAAAAAACTAGTTGCAGTTGGTTTGTTTGTGTGCCGATAAAAAATTATTTTATACGTTTTCTATGAGTATTTTTACTGATAGCACCCCAATCTAAGATAACGGTTGATTTTTCTACTTCCCGTATTCAGCTCTTTGGGGGCAAAACAAAGCCATTCAAAAGTATTAGTTTCTTGGAGTGTTGGTAGTGGAAGGAAAATCATGAATTCATAGTCTGGAAGCACAGATGGGTTGAATATCTAGAAGGCCCACCACTTCCCAAAAATGGAGATTCACTTCATCTCAACTACAAGTGTATCAACATCTTTTTCAAGACACTGGCAGCTGGGATAGTGGGATTATCATCTTATCTTTTCCTTGTTTGAATCTACTACGATCAATCCTCCATAGTCATGAAGACACGCTGGTCTGGACTCTTGAAAGAAAATGACATTTATCTGTAAAATCAACATACAGGAAAATGTTCGAAGAGAAGAATCTACACCTTTATGCGGGAACTAGGATGCAAGGAATATTCAAAAAATTATGGAAGCTACCATTAGTCCTTAGAATTAATTAGTTTTTGTGGATATGTGTTGAACATTTATTGCCTACAAGAGATAAACTCTATGTGCAAGATAACTACGTTTTCCTGGTGTATAAGGACCGAAAGATGCGAAAAAGTCTTCAAAGGTCATAATTCAACACCGGAAAAAATCATCCACCAGGATGGAGATATCTGAATTCGAAACAAGGACTCCTTCTACTCATGCTACTCCTTTACAGTCTAGAACCAATCTCCATTGGTGTCCTCCTCTAAGAGGATCTTATAAAATTAAAACTGATGGTTCGTTTCTTTTGGCTAATAAATCTAGAGCTATAGGACTAAAAATGCATCCACTTAGCAGTTGTATCTGGATTCTGGACAAGAGCAGGCAGAGTGTGTAGGGGACTTTGGGAGGCAACTAAGTGGGCATACGAATTAAAACCGGAGAAAGTGGTTTTAGAATTAGACTCAAAACTGGTGGTTGATGTTGTGACAAAAGACTCTGTTAACACAAATTGGAGAATCAAGGATATGATTTTAAATATTAGAATTTATTTTAGTAGATTTAATTCTTGGTAGTTATTATTTGCCTAAAGAAAAGAATAAGATTGCAGACATTCTGTCAAAGTATGCAATAATAGAAAAAATTAGTGGTGTCTGAATATTAACACCTCCCAGTTGTATTGTTGATCAACTGCAGGAGGATACGAACTTTGTAAACACTACTACCTCATAATAAATTTAATCTTCAGTTTCCAAAAAAAAAAAAGCCATTCAAAATCAGTTAATCGGCAATGCAATACCGAATTCACCGCACTGATACATAAACCCGAATAAGAAGTAGATGGGCTTGTTTTAGCCCACATAATATATAGTTTGTTTTTGTTTGGAACGATTTTATGGGGACCATGGTTTTTTTTGGGGACCATGATTTTATTTTGGGTAAAAGCATTAGAAGTAATTTTAGGTCACCCCATATCTAGTTATTTATTTAATACCTAATCTACCCTCTTAATTTATTTTAGGTTATGATTAATGAATGATTTAGTTAAAAACAATTAGTGAGATTAAATTAAAATATGGGTTTATTATTAGTTGAGTAGAATTATTGAGAGAGTAGAGTTAGAGAATATGAAGGAGAAAAACATGGAAAATAATTTTTTTTCCAATTCACTAAGTTTGAGTATTCAAATGATGAAAACTCATCTGATTCTTCATCTCCATCCTCTCCTAGAATATTTTTTAATCTTCAAAATGATCCGGATTTGAACTGTATTTTGAACAGTTCGGTTACTTTATATGAAGAACAAGTAATCAAACTCATCCGAAGCTGTAGTTCGGTTGCCCCGTGAGATGAACAAGTAACCGAACTCATCTGAAAGTGTAGTTCGGTTACTTGTTCCAAACACGCAGGTTATCTAACTCTCAAATAATAGAATTTCTATGAGTTACAGCGTTATGTTCGGTTGGTTCTCAACTAACCGAACTTTGGTGTACATAGTTCGGTTGTTTCGCAAACTACATGCACTTTTGATCTAACCGAACTTTACGTAATATTAGAGTATATAAGTTTACAAAGTTCGGTTCTTTCGCAAACTTGAACCTAACAGCTAACCAACCGAACTCTGAGTTCGGTTTCTGCGATAAAATTGTGAAGTTACTGGCAGGCCTGAAAAGTATATAAAATGAAGCGCAATGAACACGGGGGCCTACAGTAATACCGCAAGTGCACGGTCGTCGGTTGTAGCTCGTGCAAGTACGGGTCGATCCACAGAGATCGGGTGTGTTTTGGAGTTTTCTAGCTGATTGGGTTCATAAATTGCTATTGGCTTATGAAGCCTTTTGGCTCAAATTGGGTTTTGAGTACTAATGGGTTTGTTCACAATAAAATGAACTGAGCTTGGGCTCAGTTTGGTCTTTTGAAGTGCAAATGGGCTTTGGCCTTAAACTTAGGCTTTTGATTAAGCCCACAGTTGATTGGATTGGGCTTTTAACCTTAACCTAAATTGTGGTTGGGCCTTAATAAACTTGGGCTTTGGTCTGAAACAACTGGGTTATGGATAACTATGGAATGGGCCTTAGCTTTTTGGAATGAGCTGAGCTTTGGGCTCAGTTAGATGGGCCTTTGCTTGGCTGCAGGAGTAGCAAGACTGCACAGCAGCTGCACAAGTGAGCAGCAACAGTTTGCAAGGCAGGGGAAGAAGTGGCAGCAGCACAAGTGACAGAGAAGGCAATGTAGCAGCAGTGGAGTGGCAACAGCAGGCAGTGAAGAAAATGCACAGCAGGAGAAAAGGTATGCAGCAGCAGCACAAGTGCTGCACAGCAGCTGCAGGGCACAAGCAACAGCAACTGCAGCAGCAGTGCAGCAGAGAAAGCAGAGCAATGCAGCAGCTGCACAAGCAGTGCACAACAGCACAAGGCCAAGAAGAAGGAAAAGCAGTTAACAGGAAAGGAGTAGCAGCAAAAACTAAATAATGCAAAGCAGCAGTGCAATGCAGTGAAAGAAAGAAAGTAGCAACAACAGAGTTGCAGCAACAGCTGCAGACAACTGCAAGGGAAGTGACAACAAAACAAATAGCAGCAAAACAGTGAACAAAAGCAAAACAAAATGGAGCAAAGTGAAAGTGACACAAAGGCAACTAGCCTAAGGCAGGGGAGATGGTGAAGCTAACTTGGAGCAAAACTAAGGCACTCTATTAGAGTGGGAAGAGAACTAGCTTGCTCTTTGTCACAAGTGAGCACTAGTTTCTCCCCACTACTCAATTAACACTATGCAGCAAAGTTTTAATCTAACACTCCTAAGCATAACATGTATCACAAACTTAACAGGAGCATCCTAAACTTAACAAACTTAACAGGAGACAAGCTATTTTAACAGGATAATCCTAAGCATAACAAGAGCAAACAATTTTGAACATAATCATAACATGAACATAAGCATAACAGGAAACAAGCAGGAAATTGAAACTTAACACATTAACATTAACAGAAAAATAGTAATCAAGAACATGAACTGAAATTGAGCTGTGAACTGAAAATTAACATTTTAACAGAACTTGAAAGTTCTGGATGCAGGCTAATCCAAACATACTCTCTCACACACACCCATAGTCCCAATTTATACCCAATTACATCATTAGGGTTTTCCCCAATTTTCCCCCAAAATCAGTGAAATTAGGTTTTGCAAATTACCTAATTTTATGGCACAATTTCTCCCCCATGCGTCGACCCATTCTTCCTCTGACTCTCCTGCTCCATTCCCATGCTCTAATTGCAACTCTAGGTTACCTAATTCATCAATTTTTCACGCCTAGGGTTTCAGGCAGAGAAGTGTGAAAAAGTGAGGAAATAGGGAACTAGAGGGCTAGGGGGGAGATGGGTTTTGGTTGTTGGGTGATAGGGTGATGATGGTGGAGGTGTGGTGGTGGCAGTGGAGGTGAAGAAGGTTGGTGGCGGAGCTGGTGGAGTTTCTGCAGAGCTGCAGAGGGGAGGTGATGGTGGAGAGGGCTCGATGGTTTGGGAGAGAAGGGGGGTGTTTGGTTAGGTGGTAGGGTTCGGTTGCTAGGGTGTTAGGCGGGCGTATCGAGTTTGATGTTCTGCGATGCTGAGTCACTGGATGCGAAGCTGGTAGGTAGATCGGACGGTGATGTGAAGTGAAGCTTGTAGCGACCGTCAGATTTTTTGATACAACGAAGTTAACGGCTCTAGATGGGGTTAGGTGTTGTAGTGTAAGGCGGAGATATCAAACGTTGATGCACAGCAAGGGAGCGACCGTTGGATGCTTCTGAGAACTGATCTGACGGCTGAGAACGGAGGCGCTTTTGTGTGTAGACAATGAGGTTGTGCGCACCATTCTTCGCGGCTTCCTTGCGTAATTTCTCTCGGCTTTTCACTACTTTTCTGCTCTTTTCGCTCCGCGACTCATCCGAACTTTATTTATTACCTAAAAATGCAAAATTAATTAATAAAAATATTTATTCTTGAAAACAATGAAAATACAGAATATGGGATAAAATGTAGAATTAATGCACAAAAGATGAGTAAATGCCAACAAAAAGGGATAAATATATACAATATTTGGCACTCATCAAATACCCCCAAACCTGAATTTTACTTGTCCTCAAGTAAAACAAAACAAAGGAAATCCTAACTATACCACTGTCGCTGGTCTCTCGAATGCATTTAGCGTATGCACTAAGCCTTTTAAACCACTAAGTGTCCCTAGTGGACGAGTTGAAGTCTCGTGAAGGTTTACCAGAGGTGTGCCTACAAAACCTAAGGACAAAATATAAGCTCATATTCCATCAAATGTGACATGTGCAAAACAGTTTAGCTCACAACAAAATGGAGATGTCAATCTAGCTATCGAAGGCACAATCCTAGCACTGATAACAAAAAAGGACATGTGATAAGAGTGTAAAGTGTATCTACACATGTGTAAAGAAAGATCTGAAGTTATGACTACTAATCACCAAGAGATAGTTTCTCAGGCTAAGAACTGAGGTCGAAATCTAGCTAGCTGTCCGGACTTTACGAGAATTGTGAATGAGTTGGAGGTATTTCACAATTTCTCGCGTTGTACATCAATGGCATACACCCTTCCTTGCTTATTACAATAAAACAAAATGACTCTTTACATGACTCTTATTTACATTGACAATTCTCTTTTTATTTTTGGAACAAGAGATGATGGAATTGAGAAATACTTGATTTTTTTGTATTTTTCTGATATTTTATTCTGAATATATACATCGATTTTTTTTTTTTTTTTTTTTCAGATAACTAAACACTTTTGATACATGACAAAAAGAAACAAAATATTACATGACACTTTGCAAGAGGTAGCCCTTTTTGATGCACCCAGTTAAATTCGATGGTTGTCTTTCTTAATGTAACCTCCACCTTCTATCCCAACCAACCAAAGAACAAGCTAGTCAAGTTTTGTTCAGTATTCTAAAGTGATTGGCAATCGTAACTTCCTATCCAACACCTTGAAGATCGAGGCCATACATGTATTGGTAGATCGTGCGCGTGCAAATTTCTTATCACTATGTGAATTGTGCTAGAATCAGGGTGCCTAAATATCTAGACTAAGACTCCTAATAAAAATACATATTTGCACAAGAGTCAACATTTCAAGGTAAATGAGCTCCATTTTTATGATTTTTCATTTTTTAATTTTTTTGAATTTTGATTTTTTATTTTTTTTGGAATTTTTCAATTTTTTCAAAAAGAAGAAGGAGTTCGTTTTCAATTATGGCAAATTATCATGGTATCTACTCTATACCCCCAAACCTAAACTAAACATTGTCCTCAATGTTTCAAAATATGGAAAGAATTATAAAACAATATATGAAGAGGGACATGCTGAGTAGAGTAAAAGGAGAGAGAATACCCGATTTCGGCGAAAGCAGAATTAAAACTCCGTTATTCAAGGCAAAAATCCAACATATTTCAACCGAGATCATATTGGATTAGAAAAATATATACAAAAGGAACAAAAGGTTTTTAAAATAATTTTATCTACTGGATTATATACAAAAAATTCACCATACACTAACAATCTAAAGAGTTGAGGATCAACCCAAAAGACAAAGTGTAGACATTTCAACAGCTTCACAAAATAATAACAGGAAAGAAACGCAAGTGAAACTGTGAAACAAAATGAGCTACCCCCAAACCTGGATTTTACAGAAGATATAGTTTTGAAAACAAAATCGCGCAGTTTCGGGGGTTCATCATGCAAAAGGTCTAGCTCGAGATGAACTGTGCTAGGGACGGGCAAACATGCAATTTCCAACTGTGGTTCCTCAAATGTATTATACTTAGAAGCAAAATAGTCCAAGAGGACTTGGGAAGCACACAGTTCCAAACCTAGGTTGGGCATTCTCAGAAAAATTGGTTTTACAATATTGGTACAAACCAAATCTAGGTTGGGTGGAAGGCCAACAGATTGTGACTCATGTAGGAGAATAGGCGCGTCATTATTAATCAAATCAAAATCTCCTAACTCATCTACACATGTTACATCATGCTCACAATCATCAATCAATTTAGCAAGTTCACACTCAGAATCATCAACATCATCAATAAATTCATTCTCATGCATTGGCAAATCAGGAGAAATATCACAATGTGACCTAGGTAGAGAATCAGACACATCAAATATATTTTCATGCATATTAGTGTCTACAGAAGATTCAACTATTCCTATGTCATGCTCATCTTCACAGAATAATTGTACGAATCCCATGTCAATATCAAAATCATATGAATTACAATGAGTATTAGAAAAAACAGCATTCATGAAGGTCGAGGGCGAGAAGCCATATGTTATTGAACCAACAGGTTCCACAATATTTTCATGTTCTTCTAACATATCATCATAATCATCATAATCATCATCATGGTAGCATGCATATTGGTCCTCATTAACAGTGGTGGTGTCATTAGTCGATTCATGTTCCTCTAAATTAGGTTCATATTCAACATTAT
>NC_039367.1:158755343-158755688 GCF_003573695.1 Papaver somniferum
TGGCAGGCCTGAAAAGTATATAAAATGAAGCGCAATGAACACGGGGGCCTACAGTAATACCGCAAGTGCACGGTCGTCGGTTGTAGCTCGTGCAAGTACGGGTCGATCCACAGAGATCGGGTGTGTTTTGGAGTTTTCTAGCTGATTGGGTTCATAAATTGCTATTGGCTTATGAAGCCTTTTGGCTCAAATTGGGTTTTGAGTACTAATGGGTTTGTTCACAATAAAATGAACTGAGCTTGGGCTCAGTTTGGTCTTTTGAAGTGCAAATGGGCTTTGGCCTTAAACTTAGGCTTTTGATTAAGCCCACAGTTGATTGGATTGGGCTTTTAACCTTAACCTAAA
>NC_039367.1:158756001-158760310 GCF_003573695.1 Papaver somniferum
TTTTTTTTTTTTTTTTTTTAAAAGAAAATAAAATTTGGTTTTTAAAATTGGGAGCAAGCCCGCAGTGCAAGCCTCTAATGGAAGGAAGCGGCCTACGAAAATCCAAGTTTTAATTTTTGAAAGTTTAATTTGGCCCAGTTGGTTAAGGCCCGACGTTTGTTTTAAAACTTTGGTTTCGAGGTCCACTCTTGAGTGGAAGCAAGCCCACAATCAGTTATAAGCTCAGCTGGGTTTAAACCCAGTGTCCAAAATATAAGTCCAATGGAAGAATTTAAACAAGCCCACACAAAATAAATACAAGCCCACAAATTAAACGACAAGCCCAAAAATAAATTATTACAAACCCAAAATAGAAAAATAAAAAGCCAAAAAATTGGGTTAATTATTACAAGCCCACAATTAAAAAAATTTGGAAGCCCACAGGTTGGGTTCTCTCAATGAAATGGGTTTAGGCTTACCTTTTTAGCACAGCCCAGCTGCTCTGATATTGTTGCAAAAACCCAGTTGGGTTTTGGTTCTTTTCCTTGGTGGCGTCCCAGCAGAGGAAAAACAGGTTCAGAATCAGCAGGTCCAACAGCAAATGAAATGAAGCAGATGCAGATGCAAATGCTATGAAATGAAATACAAAATAGCTAAGAAAACACAGATAAAACACAACACCAATCCCCGACAGCGGCGCCAAAAACTTGGCAGGCCTGAAAAGTATATAAAATGAAGCGCAATGAACACGGGGGCCTACAGTAATACCGCAAGTGCACGGTCGTCGGTTGTAGCTCGTGCAAGTACGGGTCGATCCACAGAGATCGGGTGTGTTTTGGAGTTTTCTAGCTGATTGGGTTCATAAATTGCTATTGGCTTATGAAGCCTTTTGGCTCAAATTGGGTTTTGAGTACTAATGGGTTTGTTCACAATAAAATGAACTGAGCTTGGGCTCAGTTTGGTCTTTTGAAGTGCAAATGGGCTTTGGCCTTAAACTTAGGCTTTTGATTAAGCCCACAGTTGATTGGATTGGGCTTTTAACCTTAACCTAAACTGTGGTTGGGCCTTAATAAACTTGGGCTTTGGTCTGAAACAACTGGGCTTTGGATAACTATGGAATGGGCCTTAGCTTTTTGGAATGAGCTGAGCTTTGGGCTCAGTTAGATGGGCCTTTGCTTGGCTGCAGGAGTAGCAAGACTGCACAGCAGCTGCACAAGTGAGCAGCAACAGTTTGCAAGGCAGGGGAAGAAGTGGCAGCAGCACAAGTGACAGAGAAGGCAATGTAGCAGCAGTGGAGTGGCAACAGCAGGCAGTGAAGAAAATGCACAGCAGGAGAAAAGGTATGCAGCAGCAGCACAAGTGCTGCACAGCAGCTGCAGGGCACAAGCAACAGCAACAGCAACTGCAGCAGCAGTGCAGCAGAGAAAGCAGAGAAAGCAGAGCAATGCAGCAGCTGCACAAGCAGTGCACAACAGCACAAGGCCAAGAAGAAGGAAAAGCAGTTAACAGGAAAGGAGTAGCAGCAAAAACTAAATAATGCAAAGCAGCAGTGCAATGCAGTGAAAGAAAGAAAGTAGCAACAACAGAGTTGCAGCAGCAGCTGCAGACAACTGCAAGGGAAGTGACAACAAAACAAATAGCAGCAAAACAGTGAACAAAAGCAAAACAAAATGGAGCAAAGTGAAAGTGACACAAAGGCAACTAGCCTAAGGCAGGGGAGATGGTGAAGCTAACTTGGAGCAAAACTAAGGCACTCTATTAGAGTGGGAAGAGAACTAGCTTGCTCATTGTCACAAGTGAGCACTAGTTTCTCCCCACTACTCAATTAACACTATGCAGCAAAGTTTTAATCTAACACTCCTAAGCATAACATGTATCACAAACTTAACAGGAGCATCCTAAACTTAACAAACTTAACAGGAGACAAGCTATTTTAACAGGATAATCCTAAGCATAACAAGAGCAAACAATTTTGAACATAATAAGCATAACAGGAAACAAGCAGGAAATTGAAACTTAACACATTAACATTAACAGAAAAATAGTAATCAAGAACATGAACTGAAATTGAGCTGTGAACTGAAAATTAACATTTTAACAGAACTTGAAAGTTCTGGATGCAGGCTAATCCAAACATACTCTCTCACACACACCCATAGTCCCAATTTATACCCAATTACATCATTAGGGTTTTCCCCAATTTTCCCCCAAAATCAGTGAAATTAGGTTTTGCAAATTACCTAATTTTATGGCACAATTTCTCCCCCATGCGTCGACTCATTCTTCCTCTGACTCTCCTGCTCCATTCCCATGCTCTAATTGCAACTCTAGGTTACCTAATTCATCAATTTTTCACGCCTAGGGTTTCAGGCAGAGAAGTGTGAAAAAGTGAGGAAATAGGGAACTAGAGGGCTAGGGGGGAGATGGGTTTTGGTTGTTGGGTGATAGGGTGATGATGGTGGAGGTGTGGTGGTGGCAGTGGAGGTGAAGAAGGTTGGTGGCGGAGCTGGTGGAGTTTCTGCAGAGCTGCAGAGGGGAGGTGATGGTGGAGAGGGCTCGATGGTTTGGGAGAGAAGGGGGGTGTTTGGTTAGGCGGTAGGGTTCGGTTGCTAGGGTGTTAGGCGGGCGTATCGAGTTTGATGTTCTGCGATGCTGAGTCACTGGATGCGAAGCTGGTAGGTAGATCGGACGGTGATGTGAAGTGAAGCTTGTAGCGACCGTCAGATTTTTTGATACAACGAAGTTAACGGCTCTAGATGGGGTTAGGTGTTGTAGTGTAAGGCGGAGATATCAAACGTTGATGCACAGCAAGGGAGCGACCGTTGGATGCTTCTGAGAACTGATCTGACGGCTGAGAACGGAGGCGCTTTTGTGTGTAGACAATGAGGTTGTGCGCACCATTCTTCGCGGCTTCCTTGCGTAATTTCTCCCGGCTTTTCACTACTTTTCTGCTCTTTTCGCTCCGCGACTCATCCGAACTTTATTTATTACCTAAAAATGCAAAATTAATTAATAAAAATATTTATTATTGAAAACAATGAAAATACAGAATATGGGATAAAATGTAGAATTAATGCACAAAAGATGAGTAAATGCCAACAAAAAGGGATAAATATATACAATATTTGGCACTCATCAGTAACCGAACTTAACAAACAAAAAAATGTGAACTTCTAGCGTCTATTGGCTAAGTTCGGTTACTTTGTAGTTTTAAAAGTTTTTGCGAACAAACCGAACTCTATTGGGTTATTCTGGAACTCAACATAGTGGCCACAACAACATAGTTCAGTTAGACTTGATTTGTTTTTTTCGGTTCTATGGGTGGAGTTCGGTTACTTTGTAGTTTTAAAACTTTTTGCGAAACAACCGAACAGAGAGTTCAGTGACTTAGTTTTAAATCCAATAGAACCGAATTGTTCTTCGTGTTCTTCATTTTCAAGAAGTTCGGTTGGTAAACTAGGATTTTTTGGAAAATCGGGCTAACCGAACATGGCTCTGTAACTCCTATTAAAACCCTATTTTGATGATTTTTATTCGATTGAAGCAATCAAAATCAAATTAAAGTGAAGGGTTTGTTGGAAAATACCTCCTGAGTGGTCCCATGGCAGAATCAGGTTGCGGCTGGCGTCTTTTATACTCGATAAAATTATTATGTAACCGAACTTAATTGTGATTGCATTGATGTTGTTACATTTCTTAAATAGGCGGTGGCGGTGGTGGTGGGAGGAGGTGGTGGTGGTAATCGGTGGTTGTTGGTGGTGATAATCGGAGGTGGTGGTGGTGGTAATCGGTGGTGGTGGACGGTAGTGGTGGTGGTGGTAATCAGTGATTGGTGGTGGTGATACTCGGAGGTGGTGGTGGTGGTAATCGGCAGTGGTCAACGGTGGTGGTGGGAGGAGGTGGTGGTTATATATATAGGTGGTTATTAGGTTGGTTTTAAATTAAATTAGATTAAGGGTAGGTTAGTCATTTCAACGTTTTAGGACACCCTTATCACTATAGGGAAGGTGGCCTAATAAAACCATGGTCCCCTCAAAAAAAACATGGTCCCTAAAAAATCATTCTTTGTTTGTTGGCGGAGGAATTTAAGAGGGAGATTACGATTGAGTTGACAAGAAGAAATTGAAGAGGGAGGTCACGATGGTGTTGGGCATAATGGTAACTTAGCTATTAGCTATTTGTTTCAAACTTGGGGGAAAAGCCCATAATGGCTATTAATGTGGAAAGATTTTTTTAGGGACCATGATTTTTTTGGGGGACCATGGTCTTATTAGGCCAACCTCCCTATACTTATAAGGGGTGTCCCAAAGTTAGGTAAATACCCATTTAT
>NC_039367.1:158765100-158766378 GCF_003573695.1 Papaver somniferum
AAAACCAATCAACTGTTTTGATACTTCTGTAAGAATAAAGAATGAATGAATAAAGAATGAACGAACGATATCACTAAGGTTTTATTCTTCAACTAATATGCAAACTCCAGGTATTCTTCAGCTAATGTGTAAGTGAAACTCCAATAGGATAGATTATTCCATAGTTTCTTCCAAGTAGCACCTGCAACAAACAACAAGAGGAAAAATACATAAGTACGAAGTCGAATGATTGTCCATACTTCAGGCAATTACATAACATCAGAAACATACCATTAATCAAATACCATTAGTTGTCATTAGCTCCCTCTATCAATCTTCTGCAGTCACGGGGCCTAGGATATCTACAAGAAAAGTAAACTCTAATTAGATTCAAAATCAAAACAAAAAGTTATAATTAACACAAACACAAAAAAGATAGAAATACCTGTCTCAAACTCTTCAGCATTATCAACTGCAAAGCTTGATACATCAATATTCAGAGGTGTGCGCAACCAGTTCTGTGTTAGAATCAGGGCCTCAACTGTCCTAGGAGATAAAGAGCTCCGAAATGGGTCAAGGACACGCTTCCCTGTACTAAAAGCTGATTCAGAAGCAACCGAAGAGACGGGGATAGCAAGAATGTCCCTTGCGATATAGGACAAACTGTATACTTGGAAGCATTGTTCTTCCACCAACCCAACAAGTCAAACTGGGGGTAGCATTCTCACATACATCAGCTAAGTACCTTTCCACCTCAGACCTTCCTTCGATACTAACACTTTCCATTCTGCGTTTCTCTAGCCTCCCTTTCAACAGAGCCTCCATGATGTCCAACGAATCCACACCTGCCTCAACCATTTCAGTGTCTTTTGCAATACTGGTTGCTTCATTATCAACTAAATACCGTAGATTGTACTCGTTGAAAAGTCTCTCTAAGTCCTTCTTCACACAGTCCCTCAACTCAGCAACCCTTTCCAAATCATCCTTGCACAAGATCTCAAGCCTGAAATTCAATCCAACTTCCTTTTGGCGAGGATCAAGCAGTACAACAATAAAAAGGAAAGGGTTCATAGCCTCATATGACCCCCAGTACTTCATATACTTGTCAGTCATCAGCAGCAGTTGCGTCAACATTCTGTTGTGCGACATTTGTGGTTGTAGGAGGAGGCAGTTCGCTAGCATCAGAAGCCTGCATCAAAGTTCAACAAAAAAATTCATCAATCCACTAACAACAAATACATTTCCAAGTTCATTATACAAGTACTAAGATAAAAATATAATAGTAACAACAGGTATCGG
>NC_039367.1:158766422-158773305 GCF_003573695.1 Papaver somniferum
TTGAAAAACCCATCAATCTTTTTGATTCGTTTTTGGATAGAAAAATTGAGTAGAAATCATCAAAATATGGTTTAAATGGATGTTAAAGTGGCATGTTCGGTTAGGAATAGTTTTAAAAAAACTAGTTTTGTAACCGAACATTCTGAAACCAAGAACATGAAGAACACTTCGGTTATCACGAATTTAATTTTTCATAACTGAACTCCGAGTTCGGTTGGTTCGCAAAAAATTCTAAAACTAGTTAGTAACCGAACTCTACACATAATACAAAAACAAAACAAAAAATGTAACCGAACTGTGTTATTTTTCGTACTATGTTGAGTTATGATATAACCGAACTTTACCTACCTTGTTCGGTTGGTTCGCAAAAATTTCTAAAACTATCTAGTAACCGAACTCTACTTATATTCCAAAAAGAAATTTTTTTTCCAATGTAACCGAACTGTGTTATTTTGCCTACTATGTTGAGTTTCAATTTAACCGAATTTGTTCCACTATGTTCGGTTTGTTCTCAAAAAATTTCTCTTCACTAATTGCATATATGGCTATTTGAAAGGTTGGCATAGTTTTCTTATCTTTTAGACTCATGAATTTAAATCTATGACCTATTTAACCAAAAAACTATTTTCAGAAAGGGGTTTTCTAACCTACTAAAAGCGAACGGGTACACGTCTTGTTAATCGAAGAACCTAGCTAGTGGTCTATTCTTGGCATGCTACAGCCAAGACCTATCATAAACACCTTCAACACCGAGACTACTCAATTTTCTCATGATTCCACGAAACCGCATAGCATCTCTGTTCGTGATGCCATGAGACACGACCCTAGTAGGATTGTAGGATATTGAGTCGGCGTTTGTCGCGTTGTAAATTTGTAATACCCCAAAATGAAAAGTAGTAAGTAGTAACTTATTAAAAAGAAATGAACTTTTTCTTTTTGGGGAAAATTAAAACACCTTCTTCGTCCGCCATTACATACGGACAACAAAAGAGTCACCAAAAGCAGTGTGCATGAATTTCACGCAAAAGCAAACCTAAAAAAACTGTCCTTGCAAATTAACAGCTGGTTTAACTTCAAACTTCATACCTTTTCTATCAAGAAAAAACAAACCAGCATGGTCCATGCATATAGATGGTGTTGTCCACCTTCATCAAAACTGGAAGGTGTCTCCGATTATAAACATACGTGTAGCGCCAGGAGAATGAGCATCGTTGTAGAGTGAAAAAAATAATAAAAGGGTAAACGAAAAATGAAGTTACTTCCTTTCTTAAAAAAGAAAGAAAACGTTAGTTATTCGGGTCCTTGCATGATTCCGGGAACAACGTCCTTGCATGGAAAAACAGAATTTTAGTCCCATTTTGGTAGGGATGGTCATGGGGCGGGTATTAGGCGTGTACTGCCAATCCCAGTCACTGTCCCGTTCGTAAAACAAAAACCTATACCCTCCCCGTTACCCACGTGAATTGAGACGGGGTGGGTATGGGGAATATCCGTTTGGGACGGGTTTTACATGGGTTACCCGTAACACGGAGTTAATACATAAATTTTTTTATAATCAAAACTTAAATATGAAGCAAACAAAAATAATAATGCATTCTAAAATCTTAAATTCAGAAATTCATCTTAAGGTGAACAAAAAATTCTTTCAATGACTTCTTAGTTTTTCTACTTTGTCCTTTCGATACAAGAACGATCAAAGAATGTGTCTGATCACAACAAAGAAACGAAAGTGATGAATATACAAAAACAATCAAGAATATGATAAATGTAAGAAAGCTCGATTAAGTGGTAGAAGTATAAAATTCGATACAAATTCATCTTAAGGTGAACAAAAAATTCTTTAAATGACTTCATAGTTTTTCTACTTTGTCCTTTCGATACAAGAACGATCAAAGAATGTGTCTGATCACAAAAAAGAAACGAAAGTGATGAATATGCAAGAACGATCAAGAATATAATAAATGTAAGAAAGCTCGACTAAGTGGTAGAAGTATAAAATTCGATACAAATTCATCTTAAGGTGAAAAAAAAAATCAATAAATGATTTCTTAGTTTTTCTATTTTGTCCTTTCGATACAAGAACGATCGAAGAATGTGTCTGATCACAACAAAGAAACGAAAGTGATGAATATACAAGAACGATCAAGAATATAATAAATGTAAGAAAACTCGACTAAGTGGTAGAAGTATAATATTCGATACAAATTCTTGCATAAAAGTCGAAACCCTTATAATATGGAAGCGACGGGACGGGTATGGGGTGGGGACGTTGAATCCCATCCCGTCCCATCCCGTAGCTTAGGTTTCAGGTATTACCCATATCCAACCCCATCACCTTTGTGCGGCTAAAACCCTACCCAAACGGGACGGAAATCCACGGAAATGGGTTTGGGCGAGGCAAATAACCATCCCTACATTTTGGACACTAAATAGGCATAGCCGGCGGCAAATACACGATTTCCGTACAAAATCGGAAAACTCATCAGAAACAAACAGATTTATAAATGCGGCTAACTGAAAGTATCTATAGGACCCACTTTCCATTTTTGTTCCGATCCACAAGTGCTTATCATTACCTAGTACAAAAAAAGAAAAATCATTTTCAAAACTCATTCATTATTACTAAAGGCACCTGGTTTATTAAGAAAGGTTTGTCCTCACGTGCCGCAGCCATTTGATGAGGTCACTATAGAATACTCCTAAATAAGAAAAGAATAAAGATTTGTTGTCTCATGGACCCCGTCATTCTACTGACGGCCTTTACGAGACAGGTATTTGAGAGGCCCACTGAGGTTCCCAAGCAGATATAATATGATGATTTGCTCTTTGGTGTATCGAATGACGTAGGGGTCCTGATGTCAGATGCCTGTCACGTGTAATTACACATAGGATGCGCTTAACTACTTGCACCGGACTTATGCCACAATTTGCATTCCTTTTTACAAGTCCACTCGAAATAAGAGAAAAAAAAACACTCTAGCAATCCATAATGATTCTGCAAGCAAGCTTAATAAGAAAATCATAAATGTAGTTGAAAAAAAAATATTTATATATTAATATATAAAATTAACCTAAACGGAGAACATATCGTGTTCGGTCGTGTGAATTTGTAGTCCAAACTTAGAGGTCACTGTGTCAAAGAAACATAAAGAACAAATGAATATATCTTGATATTCGTAAAAATGAAGAAAAAGAAATGAGCAGACAATTTAGTGTATTTCAGGATATGTCTCTGCAAAATGTTTGCGATAGCAAATTCAGATCATAATGTATATTCCTTTTATTTCGAAAAGATAAGTTTATCTCATTCTAATTTGTAAATTAGACATACTCCCTTTGTCTTTATTATATTGACGAAGAAGAGGTATTCTCTTAAAAGTACAAGATAACCCTTTTAAAATTTCACAGCCGCACACCCCTCAAGATATGACCATTAAGCATAAGTTCAAAATAACTCTCCCCCATTCGATGTCATTCCCGAAAGAACAACAAGAGCGACCTTATTCCAGAGATAAGGATTTATTGGATTTTATAAACCCTACAAGGAGATTTGATTTAAGAACCAATCATTGAAGTTTCTCATGAGATCGTGTTACTAAAAAAAAATAGAACTATCTCATGGTAACAATACACAATATGTAATCATGAAGATCAAGTATTGTGATCATCTCTTCTAAGATACAAACTTGTATAAACAAGACTTGATATGCTTAGAAGGAAGAATAAACTTTTCAATAAGGACTTACACCAAGAATGATTACCAAAAGTGTATGAAAAAGTTTCTTTGACAATAAAAACCAAGATCCATGGATTTGATAATTGCTTCTAACCTGTTATATTTAAGAATTTTCAATCACAAATCAAGTTAGGTAATTAAGACTCTTACACGTGGTATCTAACCATATTCTTCTTAACCATAACTAGTTCAATTGACTTCAGACGAACTAGTTAGAGAGTTGTTCAATTGTAAGGAAATCTCATGTACTACACAAGACACAATTGAAGCAAAGATGATTTGATTCACTTGAATCGGTTCATGAACTTTATATCCACGGTTTGCAAAAGCATTCCTTAATCTTTATAAGTTTAAGTTCAGAAATCATATTTAGATATATAACCTTCTTAAGTTCGCAGACTGGGTTCGCGGACTTAAGTTGCCGGACAGAGTTTACAAACTCCAACAGAAATTCTCGGGTTTGAGAACTTCGCCGGTTCGAGGACTGGGTTCGCGGAATTGGCTCACGTAAGTAGTCTGTCAACTCCAGCAGAATTCTCGGGTTTGAGAACTTCGGCATTTTGCGAACTCAGGACTTGGCACTTTCCATACTTCCGGTTCTCTTGATCAATAAAGTTCGAGAACTTTGGTTCAAGGGATAGGACTTATTAGGAGTGCACAACGGTCGGTTCGGATCGGTTTTCATCTCTACCTATCATAGAACCATACAGGTCGGGTTTTTTCCCAGCTGCACTAGCTAATGGTGAATTTGTAGATCGGTTCGGTTGTGAACCGCCCGATCCAGACTCGATTCAGTATGGTTCGGTAGCGGTTTACCGATTTAATATAAATCGGGCAGAGTTGGATCGGGTAAACCGAAAACCCAGCCCGACCCGACCATTCCCAGTTTCAGTTTTACACTGGAATACTTGTTCCCTGACCTGTTTAAGCAGTATGTCAATGATACAAACATACTTAATATGTGAAAACTGAAGACTTTACTTTCTGTAACAGTAAAAACTAAAAAGAAATTTGCTAATAATAATAATAAATTCAATAATCTACTGAAAAATCTCTTAACCGAACTGTAATCTCAAGCAAATTGATAGCAAGACAAAAATAAAACCAATCAACTGTTTTGATACTTCTGTAAGAATAAAGAATGAATGAATAAAGAATGAACGAACGATATCACTAAGGTTTTATTCTTCAACTAATATGCAAACTCCAGGTATTCTTCAGCTAATGTGTAAGTGAAACTCCAATAGGATAGATTATTCCATAGTTTCTTCCAAGTAGCACCTGCAACAAACAACAAGAGGAAAAATACATAAGTACGAAGTCGAATGATTGTCCATACTTCAGGCAATTACATAACATCAGAAACATACCATTAATCAAATACCATTAGTTGTCATTAGCTCCCTCTATCAATCTTCTGCAGTCACGGGGCCTAGGATATCTACAAGAAAAGTAAACTCTAATTAGATTCAAAATCAAAACAAAAAGTTATAATTAACACAAACACAAAAAAGATAGAAATACCTGTCTCAAACTCTTCAGCATTATCAACTGCAAAGCTTGATACATCAATTTTCAGAGGTGTGCGCAACCAGTTCTGTGTTAGAATCAGGGCCTCAACTGTCCTAGGAGATAAAGAGCTCCGAAATGGGTCAAGGACACGCTTCCCTGTACTAAAAGCTGATTCAGAAGCAACCGAAGAGACGGGGATAGCAAGAATGTCCCTTGCGATATAGGACAAAACTGTATACTTGGAAGCATTGTTCTTCCACCAACCCAACAAGTCAAACTGGGGGTAGCATTCTCACATACATCAGCTAAGTACCTTTCCACCTCAGACCTTCCTTCGATACTAACACTTTCCATTCTGCGTTTCTCTAGCCTCCCTTTCAACAGAGCCTCCATGATGTCCAACGAATCCACACCTGCCTCAACCATTTCAGTGTCTTGTGCAATACTGGTTGCTTCATTATCAACTAAATACCGTAGATTGTACTCGTTGAAAAGTCTCTCTAAGTCCTTCTTCACACAGTCCCTCAACTCAGCAACCCTTTCCAAATCATCCTTGCACAAGATCTCAAGCCTGAAATTCAATCCAACTTCCTTTTGGCGAGGATCAAGCAGTACAACAATAAAAAGGAAAGGGTTCATAGCCTCATATGACCCCCAGTACTTCATATACTTGTCAGTCATCAGCAGCAGTTGCGTCAACATTCTGTTGTGCGACATTTGTGGTTGTAGGAGGAGGCAGTTCGCTAGCATCAGAAGCCTGCATCAAAGTTCAACAAAAAAATTCATCAATCCACTAACAACAAATACATTTCCAAGTTCATTATACAAGTACTAAGATAAAAATATAATAGTAACAACAGGTATCGGAAGATTGGGGTTCAGATCAAATAAAACAGACAAGAGTATTAAAGGTTTGATCAGAATTTACAATCTTATCAAGTGTGTCCAGTTTCATATACAAGGGCGTGAAGCAGTACATACAAATAATTTCTAAACAAAAAGTTAAGAAAAAAGAAAATGATACATAAGAAATACATACCACAATAGCAGGGGTTGATGCTGGAGTTGATTGATCCACATCCATAGTCACAACTGAATCCAAAATAGCAACTGAAGGAAACATAAGACATCACTGTTAGTTCCCCATTAAATTGGCAAAAAATCATAATCAGACAACACAACAAGAAATGATCCATAAGAAATATTGTCCCTAGTGAAAGACAAACTAAATTAACACACACCCAAAGTAAAAAATGAGGCCATTTAGATATTCACAGTCACATGCATGTGAAAAATCAAATGATTATATATACCATACAGAGCAAAATCATCTTTTTATTGATGTTCTCCTTCTTCAAAAAAAAATTAAACAAAATAGATAGAGAAAATTCACCCATAAGTGATAATAATTAATCAAAACACAAAATTATACAAAATAAATCGAAATCAAACTAAACCCCACTAATAAGAGTGCCTCAATTAACAGTAGCTAAATCAAAATCAAACTAATCCAAACCCCAATTAACAGTCAAATCAAAAAGAAATAAAAAAACCAATCAAAATCCAACAAAACCCCAATTGACAGTACCTAAATCAACTGTAATCAATCAACAAATCAGTAAAAAATCAATAAAA